>NW_009708813.1:0-9449 GCF_000703405.1 Apaloderma vittatum
CTATGAAAGGGAGAAGCTGTTAAGGGGAAAAAAAATCACCACAAGTTTGGTATTATCCTTCAAGTTGTGAGAACTCCCTTAAAAACAGGGTAAACATTTGCAGCAAAATTCACCCCTAAAGCACCAGACCCGGCACCATATGCAACTGCCTGGGCAGGGAGAATTCACTCCTTAAGGCGTATTAATGCCAGCATTGCTATGAAAATTGAACTGAAAACATTCAATGGCAAAAGGAACCATGGAGATTAAAAACAGGAATAAAATTATTAAACCCATCTCATGCCTCCTGAGGCCACAAGATTGTAGGCACGTTCAGATTTAATACGCTAGCTAGGCAGGAGACCTGGTGAGGTGGGGAATTTGCAGGAGGGGTACCTGCACCTCGGTATGTAACTTGAACAAGAGCACAGCTTAGGAGGCTGCCAAATAAAACAGCTTAGGAAGGTGAAACCTTCCCAGATTTCTCATCGCTCTTTGTTAAGCAATAGCAGCAAAAGAGATTTCCCACCGCGCTTAGGGAAAAGCTGATCAGCTGGACTAATCTCCAGGGCATGCACCGCCTGCACAAAAAAAATAAATAAGTATCGCAGCACAAGTCCCAAAAGCACTAGTCTTATGGGAGTTAAAGGAAGGGTTTGGAAAGTAAAAGCAGAGTTTTAAAGGGGAGCAGAGGGAGAGAAAAGAACCCTGGCATTTCACAAAAAGGAAAGGCAGACAGAGAGACACGCAGTCTGAGGCTGGGAAAAAGGCTGTTGTCTTCAATAGCTGTTTGTTAACTCGCTGTCATGAGTCTCTTCTGGGCCTTTTCTTGTCCAGATAGACTTCTTTATTAAGTCCATCCAAAAAACACTTCTGCAGTGCAAGCTACTCACAGGTTCAGGGTACCAGGCATTCACATCAACTTGTCTCAGCTCAGTCCCTTTCGCTTTACAAAAGCAGCCGAGAGCCGGCCAGGATCCCGACGCAGCCAGCGGAGGGCTTGCAGCAGAGGAAGACTTAGAGAGGGTTCAGTGAACAGATGGCCAGCTGAGAAATACAGCCTAATTAGGGCGACATTTTTGTCCCAAAGCGTTGATGGCTCAGGCACGGCAAAATACACACCAGACTGCAGAAGCACTTTGAACTCGGGCGCTCTCACGGTGACTAATACACTGCCTACCAAAAAGAGCTGTCTATCCAGGGCATGCTCCAGCCAGGTGAAATCACTTTGATTGCCCCCTCTTCCTGCAGAAAACCCCAACTGCAACTCAAAGAAGTTTAAGAGAACATCCCATTTTCCTGATTAGCACCTTCCACTTTCTACAAGCAGCGACTTTCACTGAAGCCTCTCTTGCAGAGCTCCACTCCATCAGCTCCGCTGGGCAATTTCTTCAAATTGCAATTTCTACAAAGAGGCCAAATCAGATAAACCTTCGTACTAGTGGAAGCGTGGGTAATATTCAAAATAAAGTCTTCTCTTTTCACCGCACTTCATCCATCTTTAATCCAATTCTTACGCTGCCCTGAACAAACTCGTGTCCCACTCGCCCTGACAACTGCTCCCAGAGACAAGACTGTGGTGCTGTTCCCTGCCCAGCAACTGAGTCCTGGCCATGACTGCCCAAACCTACAGGATTTATTACAGTGTGGAGTCGATAAACAGCTCTCAGTAAGGATCAGTTTGCACTGACAAGCCCACTTTTGGGTCTGCTTTCGAGGAAAAGTTTAAGAAATTGAAAAGCTAAAATTAATTTCCAGTGTTTTGATACAGTTTAGGCTACATCAGAAACACTTGCTAAAATGATTTTCGTAAGAACATTCATTCAGTTGTATTAACTATCTGCCTCTACTAGTATTCTCAACTATGAAAGTATTAGTCAATCAACTTTGAATATATATTCATACATATATTTCTACACCAGTCAAGACCTGCCAAAGTACACCATTGTAGGGGTCAGGTGTTGAGGTACTTGGGTGAGGGTCAAAGGCATCAGGCAAACAGGGGCCTAGAAACATCCTTTTAGGATTCCTAAGCTTTTCCAATCCATGCCCTAAATTAATGACCAGAAAGATCACTACTGCTGCTTTTGAGTTTTCACGTGTCATTAATGCTATCGCCTTCAACGAAATTTATGGAGATTCATCATAAGAAATCTAGCAGGGGAGAGTGTTCCTGGGGGTGTTGTGCTGCTTAACAAAAATATAGCTCATTTCTGATTATAATCTTCTGGAAATCATGGGGAAGAGAAGCCCCTGTTCAGAAAATACAGAGGGAAAAACACAAAGCTCTGTTTGTCTAACTGCGATTCGATCACATCACTCACTGGACGGGTAAACCGCGTATTGCCTCGCAGTCGTACGGCTCTCCCAGCCAGCTGTTTGGTGCCGCAGCATTCATCACCAAGCATCCATGGCACCAGCTCAACAATGCAGCCTCCAAAGCAATAAAAAGCCCATTTTTATTTTCCACAGTCCAGGAGTTAACCCCAGCTGAGAAATAAAGACAAGCAGCGTGATTCATTTTAAACATCTGTGGGCCAGAGCCACGCTTCTTTACATTTAGGCTGTGTTTAAGTTGGTTTCCAACCAGGTCTCTTGCCTGGCTTGCAACCCGCGGAAATACAGGCTGAGGCGTTTCTATAAACGGAGAAAATAAATCGCATTTTCTGCCCCTTCGCCCAGAGGCACTCACAAGAAGCCAAGCAAGTCACGACCATCCCTTCGCAGGAAAACCGTTTGAGAGCTCCAGGCTACGCCGAGACTCCTCGATTGATTGTGCTATAAATAACTGGGACGACTAAATTTTAATTGGTTAACCCTGGAAATAACTAGCAAATTATCCTCATTTCCATAAGTAAGCCGCTTAAGGGACATGCAAGTAAACCTGCGGAGTATTCGACAGGGACAGCCAGGGGATATCATCTGCAAGGAAGAAAAAGATAATAAAAAAAAAAAAGGGATTGATTTTAGACAGATGAGGATTAAGATATGGAAAAGTAGCTCTCGTAGCTAGCTCAGCTCAGATGAAGGGAGTCAGACTCAAGATAAAAGGGTGCAGAAGGAATCGCAAGCTGTGAGCCTCACGGCTGGACGAGAGCACGCGACAAGTGCAAGAGAACCGGGAGCAGGGAGAGGACCCCTGGTCAAGGCAAGAGAATATACAAAGTATAGGAGCATTTTCAGAAACCACATTGGGTTTATAAACCACCTCAGATCCAAACAAGATTGAGATTTGACAAACTGAACTCCCTAATCTTCAGATTAAGGTTTGAGGGAAAAATAAAGGAAGAACAAAAGTCTGCAATCCATTGGGATTGTAGAAAATGAAGAGACAGGAGATGCGATAAGCAACAGTAAAACCAAGTTATTTCACCATCAGGAAGGATTTTACAGAGGTAGAGATAGCAGATGGCATCAAAATACAGTTCAGGAGCTGTACTTGTTTTTCAAAGGTTAAGAAAAACTGCATTTTCCTGGCAGAGGAGAGGCGAGGCAGGGATGGGCTGTGACACATCATCAAAGAAAAAGAAAAGGGGGCATCTAATGTCTATATAGCCGAGAAAATCAAAAAAAGGAACAGACAAAAGCGAATTTTTTCCCTTCTCAAAGCTTAAAACAAACTGCTAAAGTTGTTGCTGCAAATGATGAACAACGTGAGTATTAAACGTCACATTAACAGGTCCGCTTACAGGATATTCACGGTTTGTAAACAACTGGATTCCTCTTTTTTTCCTTTTCTTGTTTTTAAGAGCTTTAGAATATCTTGAGAAGTAGTTAAGGAGGGAAAAAAATATCCTGCACAGCCATGCTGGTAACGATAACCACTACTGGATAATTTCACGGAGAAATGCAAAATTAAAGAGCTTCTCTCTCCGTCCCACACAGGTACAATAGCGTTCCTCAATGTTCCCTCGCCCCCAGGCTGCCGAAGAGATTCAGTTTCTCGGGCGCAAGAGCTGGGGATAAGCCCAGAGCCAGGGGGACCAGAGCAAGGCTCCTCTGCAACAGGTAACGCTCACACCCAGCCTGCAGTCGCCTCTCACCAGCCTTTTGCAACCTGGCAAAGAGCATCCACTCCCCGTTTGCCCCCCGCATCCAGCCAGCCTGCTTTCACCCCCAGCATCTTCCCCAGGACCAGATCCCTTTTTCCTGGATTACCTCCTAGAAAACAGATTGCAGAACTCTCCCCTAAATACTGACATTTAATACAAAGCCTTTTCATTTAATACCCAGCTTTTTCTTTTTTTTTTTTTCCCCAGGCATCTGTCCCTCATGAATCTAAACAATTGGCTGCACCTCTGGTGGATTTCCAGCTCTAATGCTCATATGCTAAGATGAAAATAACACTCTAATTAAAGAGCTGGAAGTCATTCTTTATGTTTTCAGAGACAAAAATCTCACGAAAACATGGCCAGCTTGGCACAGAACCTTTTGCTGACCATCCCAAATAGTTTGCATGTTATTGTGAGATAACCAAAAACCTACAAATTTTTTGCACTTCTAGCACTCTAGTGCTATGTTTGAACAGAGCAGTGCTTTGTTTCTTCCTGTAGTTCTGCTCCAAATGATTATTTAACTTGACCTAGCAGGATGTAAGACTGCCTGCTCTCGGTCTTTATTTGGAAAGTAGCTGATCTATTAGCTGTCAATGAGTCTAAATTCTTCTGTTTGAAGCTATCTCCATCGCACTCAAACCTCCTCACTCATTTTCAGGATACTAAGAAGAAAACGAGTGCATGAACAAAGCTGTGGCGTTTTTTTTCTATTATTCAATTCATCTTCTGCATAAATACTGCTAATACGGTCTATTAAATCTCATTTGAGGTTTTCCTTGGCTTCCCAATTCATAAATTAACAGAAATTACTTGGCATTTAAAAGACTGGTTTTTAAGGACTCGGTGTATGAAATTTGAGATGAGCACATCTTTGGCTGTAACGCGGTTCTAAGAAAAGGTGAAGTTCACACACAAAGTGATAAAAGTACCTATTTGCAACGTGCAGAATCAATCCTTTGACAACCAAAACCTGATGTATATGCCCAGTCTCACAAGCCCCCAGCAACACAACGCTGATTTCCCTAACAATATCAGACTGAAACCGCTTCTCTAGCCTCACGTAAAACTACGACTCCAGGCACATGAGCTTTAAAAGGTTGGGAGTTTTAATTATTTTTTTTCCAAGCATGTGAGCTTTAAAAGGTTGGGATTTTTCTATTTTTTTTTAGCATGCCCCAAAAATAACATCTGTTTTTACCTGGTTCTCGGTTACAATACCTATTTAGAAAGAAAGAGAAAAAAAAAAAATGTCTGTACCATGGGCTTATTCTTTGGATTGTTATGCTATTCTGTTTTTCTTTAGAAAGGAAGCTTAGAGTAAGTACACTCAGGCAGAGCAGTCTGAAAGCTTACCGGGTAAAGAGAGTTTCTCAGCATCTGGAAGTTGTGCACCGCGTTTTAAACGCTATTGAGCTGTTCCTGACGTGCTCCGCACCGACCGCAGACGCTCCGTTGAGGTGGGACGTCACTGGGCTGCACACTGAAGAAAACTTAACGTTGACTTTCAGACTGGTTTAACATCAGCAAAAAATATGCGATGTAAAAGAAAACTTAAATATGTTTTCCAGATGATTTAACTCTTCAGTAAGGAACAATAAAAAAGTCCATAGATTCTAAATCATGTGTGACTAAAATCACACGTGAAACGGTTATTCACGTAACGTAACCTCTGCACAATATGGTGCTACCACAAGCCAGGGACTCTGGGAAATCTTTGGAAAACATGTTGCGTATTAAAACGAAAGTTTTGTATTTTTATGTAATTTGAGGATCTGAGCACTTACCAGAAAGAAGTAAAGAATCCAATGTAAAACCCTACTGAAAGAGTAAAACCCTACCCAAAGAAGTCTACTTGTAGAGGTTTTTAAGTATGGTTATTGTTTTACCTAAAGTAAAATAAAACCTCCTCATTTTACAGAAGCTCATATGTAACATGCTATATTCAGAAATAAATACATGTTATTCCTATTAGGTAAGGAGATAATATTCATTGTAAGCAGCCAGGAGTAGGTTTCACTCCTAAATTCCCAATTAAATTTATGCCTACAGTCACACGAAAGCCCACCTCACTAGGCTAACACCACAATTTATTATTCTGTTCTTCTTGCCAGCCCATCTCCAGATGCTTTTAACTGTGACAAGCAACGACTGCTTCATCGGAGTCTCTACGTCGGGTCTGTCGCAGGCTGAATATTCAACCCAGGATTTTTTTCTTTCTTGTAAGAGCCAGGCAAGGAAAACTGTGATGTTTTCCACATATCAGGGCAAGGCTTAGGGTATTTCAAAATGCTCACAGTGTATGTTTCTAGTGTGAATCTTCTCTAATTTAGCCCTCCAGGTGAAACAACAGAAAATGTTTCATCCCATCTCAGAATGCAGAGAATTACCGTACTTCAGATGACCATATTTTTGGCCAAGCAGGAAGAGGAGAGCTCAGCTCATCGACTCTTCATAAATTTGTCATGTTAGGACAAAAGATTATATTTATACCTATAGAAACATAACCACCAATAGTCCTCACCAACCCAGACAGAAAGATATCTTGCAAGTTAGCAACTTTTGCTGCTGTTGCTCCTCAGCCTCAGCATGACCAGGCAACATAACTTTAAATAAGCCAAGAGCTTGAATTTTACTCCTCCACCATGTCCATGTATTCCCTCTAGAAGCAGAAGAGCCTTGAACAGCAGCAAAATCAGGCCCCATGAACGTACTGAAAAGCATCTTTCGCAAACACCAGTGGCCTCCCAATTAAAAGCAGCATCCACCAGATGTTGCAAACGAGCCATACGGTTCTGAGGGCAAATACCATCAGATCAGGGGAATGACATTTGCTTCGGCTGACCTTCTGGTCTACATGTTGAGTGTAACAAAAAAAAAAAAAAAAAAAAAAATTCATCATCTTATCGAGACAACTGTACAAGGCTGATGTTTTGATGACCATCACCTCTGAGCATCCACAGCCACACCAGCCCAGGAAGGTGAGGGTGTCCCCTCCGGCACCCCAAGGGGTCAGAAAAAGCATTCAGGAGACACAAACCCTGCTTTAAATACAAATACACTTCAGTGTTTGCCCATATTTGAGACGCTGGATTAATTGATCTCCAAGGTCCCTTCCAGCCTAGGCCATTCTATGATGATTCTATGATGACGATATTCACGTCCATGGTGACTTGTGGGGGCCCTAAGCGACTATTTCAATGCCCAGGTAAGTCTGCAGGGCACAGATCTGCAAAGCAGGTGATTATCTGATAAAGAAAGGGCTTGTCTTCAGATTTCTTGTTCAGCTGAAACAGTTGGTGACGTTTTCCAGAGATCATACCATGGCATAAGTGCAGGAAAAACAGCATCACAGTTCTAGGAGATTTGCAAAAAATACACATTGCGCTAACACAGGGGATGAAGACAATGTGCAAACGCCATGGGGTTCTCATGACAGAAAACAGCAATGACACAGGGACAGTGCTCAAAAAGCTGAGCTGTTTCGTAAGCTACAGGCTGCTCCAGTCAAAAATGAAGAGGATGAAGAGCATAAAGGTAATCCTAACGTGAAAAAATGTAGCATCACTTAGCACAGGACACATCTTCAGCTGACAAGACAATTGTAGCAGTGAAAACACAGTTAAACACTCCTTCCCTAAATCACAGCATCCCCCGAAGAGGAGCATCCCTGCCGCACCAGCCTCCTGCAGATCTCAGGGTCCCCAGTGAGGAAATGCTGCTCCAACAAGTCAGGGGTAGAAAACCCAAGCCTTTTTTCTTTTATTTCAGCTTTATCATTATGATCAATTTTTATTATATACTGTTCTAATTGCTCCCTGCTGCTCAAACATACACAACGCTGCGAAGTATGCGAAATCACTCCCTCCACTCTCCACCAAGTACACAAACAAGGCAGAAATGACACGGTTCAGTCTCCTACTAATGCAAAAAAAATTTTAAACTGTGCTCCCTAATGAAGTGTACTTGCTCATGGCATGTTGATGTTTCTTCAGCCGCATTCCCTCCCACGAAGTTAGAAATGCCTTCAAGATAACTGAGGGGAAACGGAGCTCTCAAAGATGTAGTTCCTCAGCTGCGTTTGAAGTGTCCTGGTAATGTAAAATCCATGCCTGCAACGACTCTAGGGTGCCCTTCGCTTTTCTAATAAACACCCTGAACGTGCCAACTCGCAGCTCAGCTCCTCCCAACTTCTCCACACAAGACCACAATCTTTCCCACATCACTGCAAGCATCCAGGAGCAAAGCGCAGCAATCCAAAGTGAAGTCTGCATTTAGGCCAGTGTTCCTGAAGGCACTGAAGACACCTTTAAGGTTCCCACATGGGTAATAAATAATGTTTGCAACCCCTCCGAGAGCCCTGCTGGGTCTCTCCTGCCCCACAGGCCTGGCAGTTCAACAGGAGATCTTATTAACATACAGAAATATCTGAGGGGTGGGGGTCAAGGGGAAGGGGATAATCTCTTCTCGGTGGTGCCCAGCACTAGAACAAGGAATAAGGGGTGTACGCTGGAACACGGGAAGTTCCACCTCAACCTGAGGAGAAACTTGTTGGCTGTGCGGGTGCCGGAGCCCTGGCCCAGGCTGCCCAGAGAGGGTGTGGAGTCTCCTGCTCTGGAGACTTTCAAACCCGCCTGGACGCGTTCCTGTGTGGCTGCCCTGGGTGACCCTGCTCTGGCAGGGGGCTGCACTGGGGGATCTCCAGAGGTCCCTTCCAATCCCATCATTCTGTGATTCTATGATAGGAGAAAAGGCCACCCCTCCAGAGAGCACTGCCTGGTAGCTGGAAGATGCCACTTGGCAAAGTCCCTGGAGTGGAAGATGCAAAGACTTGAAGATCTCCATCATTTTAAAGGTCTCTGTCCCACGCTGGCAATTAATGGGGCAGTAACAGTGATGCAAGCGTCACTTTTGCCGAGGACCAAACGCCACTCTCAGCTGTGCACAACCTCTGGGAAGTCTGTGTGGGAGGGACCTGCACAGACATCTCCAAGGAGGGAGTCTGGCCAGAAACATCCATAAATCTACTGACCTGCTCTATTTTAAAAGCCTCTATTATTCCTACAGGATGCCAGGACACTGTAATAGCTGCTGATTCCTGCTCCTGTGAGGAAAGGGAAAGTTTCAACCCAAAAAATTGCTAACCAAGGGAAAAAGCAGAAAATGAAAAATCTCTGCTAATTGAAAGAGGAGGGAGCAGCCCACAGCCAGGCCCCTGGCACCTTGAGTAAAGCAGCAGCAACTTGGAAACCAAAAATTAGGTCACCACTGAGCATTGGAGAGTCGGCACATACGGCTTCCATGGAGGAACGACAGATGAGTCCACGGCCGTGGTATCGCGCAGCACAAGGTCAGTAGCATAAGAGCAGCCACATTCAGGGCCTTAATCAGTGTTTTGGCTACGCCGCTTTGCGGGTC
>NW_009708813.1:9462-20610 GCF_000703405.1 Apaloderma vittatum
TCCCTGCTTCTCAGTAGTATCTTCATGAGAAAAGCTGCCGCTGCAGCAAACGGTGGCGCTGAGGGTTCACCAGCAGGTGAAAAACACAGCTCTCCTGGAGACACAAGGAATACTCTGGCCTACAGGGGCTCTATCACACCTCAAGGATCACCGCTTCTTCAGAGCACCTAAAATAGATCCAGTTTTAATGCCTTACAAGTGCATCTGAGTAGTTTTCACTCCACTTCCCAAACAGAAGGGATAATTCACCTTTGACAAATATTTGCCATCAGACATAAAATAAACATTAGCAAAACCAAACAAACAATAGCTCTGGGCTTTCTAAATAAAAGTACTTTTCCCTTTCCGTTGTGCAACCTTTTGTCTCTCAGCCAACCAAGAATTCCGCGCCAGAAAAGAATTTCACGCTTAATCAATTTTTGCCTCGCTCATGTTTGTAGGTATCTCGAGTTCCTCATCTCAATCGAAAATCCAACGCGCCCATGAGACACTGACCGCCTTCTGTAATTACAGCAATATCTGAGGATGCAGGAGCGGTATCAGCACATGAAAACTGCGAGCTGGTTTTCCTGCCCTGCTCTGTGAAACAGAAAATTCATTTGCATCACGCTTGCTGAGGAAGGATCCTGCTGCTGCCGAACACAGAAGGACTCACGTAAACTCTCGCGCAATTTCTTTTCTATTCTAATTGAAGCACTTAATCTTCTGCCAAAATCCTTCTCTTGTATGGCGAAAGCCCACTTGCCTTCTGGTCTGGATTTGCAGGTGTATGCGCAGCTTTGTTCCTGGTAAACATCCTGGCTGCTCACATATGAAGCGACAGCTGACAAACAGAGAGCACTGGACAACGGTGGTATCGAGGTGGTACCAAAGATTCGTTGTACGAAGCTCTTGCAGACCCGCTGTGTGCAAAAGAGACGCCTCGCTTCGGAGGAAAGGTCATCGGTCACGTACCTGATCGTGTAAACCTTCTTGTGTGCTGATCTGAAAGGTCAGCTCGTTTTAATCCGTGCAAAGTCTGAGACTGAGCTTCCTAAATTCCTCTTCTCCCATTCTTTCGCCATTTGAGCCAAGTCAGCTGAATCTCTTTTCCATGAATGCGTTCAGCACGGTAAACAAGCAGAAGGAAAATGCTGGTGACTATCTTTCCCCGGTAATAGAGGTTCTCATATAAAAGGATTTTAAAAGGAAAAAGAAGGAAGAAAAGCACTTTACCCCAGCGTTTTGTGTGCATCATTCATTTGCCCACACATGTCTACATTAAAGAAGAAATCATCTGTCTTCCACCGACAGAAAACACTGAAGTAATTTCCAAGTCAAGGTGCTTCTTCAGGCCCTCACGACCCCCTTTCATCCTCCTGAAACAAACTCCACCACAGCTCTGATACTGCCTTTGCTTCTCCAAGAGAGGTCTTCCACGGGGCACTGGTGCCACAGGACTTCGCGGGGTGCGCTCATCAGACAGCAGCACCCACGGATGAATATAATCTGTCCCACCTGCATTTGGACTCTCAGGTCAATTACCTTTAGAAATAAGACTCATAGTCATAAAAACAAAAAAAAAAAAAAGGCAAAAGAAAACCCCAAGAAAACAACCAAAACCACCAATTCACACACACGTGCATACATAAAGATGGACAAAACTCTCATCTCGCCCCCAGAATAAAACAGAAAATTAAAAACGAGAAGAGAAGGTGAGACATGGACAAAACCATTCACTCTGTCCAGTCAAAACCGGTACAAAATGAGATATTTTTTTTTAAATACATCAAAGAGGAAAGTTGACAGGGACCTGCAAAAGTGGCTTCAAAGAGCCGAGTGCCAGCTGCCTGGTCCCAGATCCCCAGGCTAGCCAGGGAGGGACGCAGCGGGCTTCCCAACGTGCCAAACACGTGCACAGGGGGAGCCTGCAAACATTTCCAGTTTCCTTTCCCAGGGGTTACGACAAACACTGTGCAGCAGGGAAACATTATTTCTAATCTCTATCCTGTTGCTCAGGGTTTTTCTGGGGAGAAGTGTTGGTCAGAGCAATTCAGGCTTCCTTTTTCAAAAGGTAACAAACATAACTCTTGCTCCTCTTCTTCCTCTGCAGCACTGAGAGGCTTGGGAAAGATTCATGGATTAAAAAAAAAAAAAAAAAAGCTGCAAAGAAGCACAAAAGTTCTTGTTTTATTTACCAAAAGGAATATCACACATTTACCACACTTAGATATTCATTTACATGATCAAGAGAACAAGCATTTGCGCTCAAAGCTCTGACACGGAGCAGAACCGCGTCTTCGCAGGCAGGCTGCCGCTGGGAGAGGATCGCTGAGCAGACGTGACAACTCCCGGCCTGTTTTAAGAAGCTGCAATTTTTAGAGATTCACAACAGTTCGTCACAGTTACCTGTAAACTAGATGCTATCACAAAAGGATGATAATTATTACCGAATGCTCCCTGACTCAATGCACAGTGCGCTTTAATAATTAATCACTATGTCAAATTGATGACTCCAGTTTACCTGGAGAGAGCTGTTGGCCATCAAGCAACGTCTCACGCAAACGCAACGGAAGATAATCCCACAAGCCAGCACCTTTCGTAGGAGAGGGGCACACCAACCAAGCCCACAATCCTCAAAAGAATGACTCCACCGTGCAATGATTCTTTACCATCAGCTCCCCCGTAAAACTCTGTATGCCCTGCTTGGTTTTTGACACCACTTAACAAAGCCTGCCTGCAAAGGTGGAACGCAATTATTTAGATTTGTAGCATTAGGCTTATTATGTCTGAAAGAAGAGGCAAATACAATATTGAGCTAAAATATCTGTGAGAGGGTACAGACACGCAGAGGCTCTCATATACACACGCCACATCAAAGCTCCTATTTGACCGAGCTTTAAGTTAAATATTTGTGATAGTTAATTTATTTGATCTTCTCTATTTGCAAGGCAGAGCTGGGCAGAAAGACCTTTGAAGCACTCCCAGACACACTAAATTATTGGGAAAGCTTGTCAGAAAACTGCTGTATAAACTCCACTGAGCTATCAGACCCTTTTGATAAGGCTGCCACCTACTCCCGTCGACACAGCCGGAGGTAGACACACGTTAATTTGTTTGCCTCTTGTACAAGACGGACTAGATGATCTCGAGAGGTCCCTTCCAAAGCCTGCAAGTCTGTGATTCTTTGCAAGCAGGACGAGAGGACTCAGTAAAGGGACATGCCAAAGCGTTAGATGGATGAGCAACCAAAATTTTTGGATGGAACAATTTGCTTCCTCATTTTAACTACTGGCTTCCAAAGTTGGGAAACTTTGCCAATTTGTGCGACTCTCTATTCTTCGCATTTGGCCTCAACTGCACAGATAAACAAGTAACAGATGTATAATCTATATTCACCCTCAATCCTTTTATAGTAAAATAGCTTCTGGCCAAATAATGTATATTTTAAAAAGAAACCAAACAGTTCTATTATTGTGACACGCAACACCCAAACACAGGCTAAAAAAAAAAAAAAAAGAAAAAAGAAAACTTCATATGCTCCTGGAGGCCTCAAGGACATTCTGCCCAGGAGCAACTTCTGGGCAATGCTGACACGGAGGAGAGCAACCAGAACAGACACCAAAGATCGGAGAAGGCGAGGGCAGTTCTTTGTTTCTGCCCGCTGGACCAGGACAGGACTTCCAAAAGGGCAGGAGGCCACGGTTAACATCACTCTCCCCGCGTTGTTTGGAGAGAAGTCTTATCTTCTCAAGGTCTTCCCAAGGATCCTCCTGACATGGGAGTATTCCTGGGCGCATGGCCCAGGCGACACTGGCTGCCATCACGTGAGGGGTCCCAGGCCAGTTCCCACGGCAAACGGCCACAGGGTGTCCCCACTTGACTCCCCAACACTTTGGTTGGGAAGCGGTTGGGCACATTTCCAGCTCGCCATCAAGTACACGCCGTCGCTCTCAAGAGCAGCAATGCAGAGTCCTGGAGGTCCACACATCGCGCAGCCCTCATCTGAAGATTATTCATCTCCACACAATACGGCTATTATGTCACTTTATGAATATCCTCCCCAAATATATGTTTAACGCTGCGCAGTTGCAGAAGACAAACACTCGTTTTGTTAGAGATCCCACGGAAAATTGAAAAGGAACGAAGGCAGGTTGAATTTCTACAGTATGTTAGTTGTAACAGAGTACGGGCAAGCTATATATTATCCAAGTCTTTACACAACATAACGCTTGTGAAAGGCAGCGAGATGCTCCTTTAGGAAGAGACAAAGCCTGGGACAAATCAATGCTTATGTTTTCCAATATATCCGTATATAACACTGGGCATCTTGAGCTATTAAAACCACAAAGCAGATGATCAAGTTCCAAACAACCAGTGAAACAATATACAATTAAAACAGGGGTGCACACCATGTACACCTGCAGAGCTGGAAACCCCGTGCAGAAGGAACTGGAAACGCGGCATTTCTCGGTGACAACACTACGTGGGTAAGGGGGCAGCCCTCTGGGGCCAACTGGTGCAACCATGTGAAGTTCAAGAGCTAAAAATCTGCTCCTTTTACTACACTGGCCCTTCAGAATCAAAACCAGCAGGACATGATAAAAGGGAAATTACTGTTCTTTAGGCTAAAGTGCTTTTAGCTGGTCAGCAGGCTGTGGCCTTTAGCTCAAGTGATGCTGCATCTCCTAACTACTGGAGGCTCAGGCTTACAATTATTTTAACATAATTGTAAACCAAATGGAATGAGTTGGTGTCACTTACTTCCCACACCAAATTCCCAGATGGACTCTTGCAAACGAACAAAGAAGAAAACAAACAATAATTCAGCACAGTTTGTCCAAAATGTGGCCACAACACGGCTCGCTGCGGAACTCTCTCAGCGGCTGGAACAGCTGCTTCGCTGCCTGGAAGAGTGTTTCGAACCGTTCCTCTCTTAACAGGCAACGTATGGTTTTGCTCCTCAGCTAGTTTTAAGGTCTAATCTTCTGGTTAGCAAAGAAAATCACGTTTACCTCTCCTAGCAGTGAGAAAACCCTGTGGAGCAGGGTACGATCCATCTCCAAGAGCTCCTGGAGGACCAACCACCACCCTGCAAAGGCCACCCCGAACAGCCGTGACTTCTGCTGTCACACAGGAGATAGCACCTGAAAGGGACCACGAAAAACAACCGCTTTTCCTGTGGTGTTCTTTATGGCTTCCCGTACTGGAAAGCATTTTGATCCCAATCACAATGTGCTTAATTCAAACTCAAGAGGCAGCCCAGAAGCTTAAAAATAAACGGGTGATGACGAGCATGGGCAGTATTAGCATGTTTTGTGTAATTCATTTGTGACTTCCAGGCCTGTTTCACTGTCCCTCCTGGAAGAACATCCTTGAAAACTACAAGCAGGGTGAAGAACTGAGCATCTTTAAAATAATCTCAAATTTGGAGTCACTGTTATCTATTTCAGAGTATCCCTCTCAGCACCTTGATTTGAAAGGAGCTCAAAGAGTCAAGTCGATGAGGTGGTGCCAACAGCACTGAGCTCTACTGAGGGACATCACTGACTCCCAACAACGACTCGTGCAGCAGAATCTGCAGCAAAAACGAAGAATGTTGATTTAAATTCCCCATGCTACAAGTCAGTGGGACCATTTCATCCAGACACAAGTAGCGATGGTGGCACTAGAGTACAAACTTTCCTGCTCAAGAAGCTGCTGCTCAAAAAAGCAAGAGTCACACATTGCAGAAAAAACAGCAGTTGGGTCAGCAAAGAAAAGCAAAACCGAAATCAGTCACAGGGATTTTCCACTCCTAAAAACGAACAGTAGGCTGTATTCATTCCCACTTCTGTGTTACCAAGTTGCAAGAACTGCAACGGCACTGAAAAACGAGCAGAAATGCTGAAAGCTCAAAATGTATTTGGAGGCGGGGGGAAGGCAGGAACTGGCACTGGGTTTGCCTTTTAGTAACACCCCCATCACCAAACAAAAGATCAGAAAGTGAATGTCAAAGCCTGGTTTCACTTTAGGATATATTCCAAGCTAGAAATAATGAGGAAAAAACCTGGCTACTTCTGTAGGGTCTTTCACTCCCTTAGTTAAGAACTTATAGGCCAAGATGACAGATGTAAATCACCTTTTCCAACAGACTGGGGAGGGGGGGAATCTTTTATTTGGCAGGTTTAGGCCTCAAAATAAGAGCAAAATCTGCCCAGACTCTGTTAAAAACAGAGATGGTGTTGAGTTGAGATGAAGCACCAGATCCTTTCATAACTGTGAGGAGCACCCAAAGCCCTGCAGGGAAACGTACTCTCCGCCTTCTCTGAAGTAGAACTTTAATACCTGTTCACGCAGCATGAAAAGTTAAAGTGATTTGGTTTTTTTAAATGTAAGACTAAAGATGAACTCTAGCGGCTGTAAGTCATTCAACTGTCAATCAAAAAGAATTCAGCAGCTACTGTTTTATTTAAGATCACCTTGTAAACTCCGATTTTCGATTCAAACCCCTCTCAAATTCTTTCCCAAGCATCACCCGCTTCTACCACAGAAGAGCCCATTTAACACTCAGAGGCCAAGTTCTGCATGACCTTGCTTGTGAAGACAAAATAAAAATAAAAAAGAAAAAAGAAAAAACTACTTTATATGGCACACAAGTTTAAAGGAAGATGACAGAGATGCTTGATAAAGCTTCAACGCACCGCAGGTTAAGGAATCCAGGCCAGGTTGCATGGGGCTTGTAGCAATCTGGTCAGGTGGGAGATGCCCCTGTCCATGGCAGAGGGATGGAACAAGATGGTCTTTAAGGTCCCTTCCAGCCCAAATCGTTCCATGGTTATACGATATCAGCATCGCGGGCGCATCTCCAGCAGCCAACCCTCTCACCTGGATTTTTGACAAAAAATCGACTACTTTCTCTCAGGCTATTCGGAGCTTACAAACGAGTGACACACGCAGCTTGACAGAATGGGTTCATACCTCCATCGTTACAGCTCGATAAATTAAGGAGATTATTTTGTACGGAAAAAAAAACATTATGCAGAAAAATACACACATCTACATCAGCCATTAGACACTTTTAAGTCTTCCAGGTTTCTAGGATCCGAAATAAATTTTAGAAATGTGACTAACCTGCTAGTAGTAGCTAAATACCCAACACTGTATCCTTGTATTCCAGACACTCAAAAAAAAATAAATACAGTTTTACAAAAATACCCTCCTGTGATGTCTAGGTGGAAAAACTTACAAATGCCATTTGCTGATTTACAGGGCAGCTCAACAGATGCGTCACTACCAAGCACCACTTCACTCTGCGAATTTAACCCGTCAGAAATACATATATTTAACAACGTGATTTATTACATTGTTTCTTCAAGCAAAAGGTGCCATGGCTTGAATCACTTAAACAGGACTTTAAGAACCCAGTGGCAGAAGCCTGACGGAAGAAAACAAATCAGGCCTTTTCAATATCTGATTTTCAGAAATCTCATTTTCCTGAAGGTGGTTCCTAAATCTAATTTAGTGCCCCTCAACTTGCATAGTATTGCTTTCAAATCCCACAAAACACAATACAAATTGCTCCCGATACGAGACTACAGGATCTCAATTCAGATTTGTCCAGCAGAGGTCTGTTAAACTCAGGAATTACAACCAGGAATCCAGTGCCCCACCAACCCCACCGAAGCGAGGGAATTAATATCACCTCACAGATACCTCCTGCAACCATGTCACGCTCTTTAATGATTTGCAGACTCCAAACTGCACGTATTATAAAACAATGCACAATATATTTGATAGAGGATCAGGAAGAGGAATGAAAAACAGCTGGGAAACGTTACAGAGTTTTCACACTGAGCTTTAGCAACACACGCTAGAACTCCCTTGACCGGTACAGAAAACAATGCTCGGGCAAAATCCACGGTGAAGGAGGAAATTCTAGCGGAACGAAGAAGTTCCTCTCGGCAAAGCCTGCAGCAGAAGCAGAGCCTCCAGGCAGGTATCATCACATTCAGCTGAGGATGGAGCAGGGCCGGGAGCAGAACCATCTCCTTCCCTCTGCCCCATCCCACAGAACTGGGCACAGAAGACTCCTTTGTAAAAGGCAACACCGCTTGGTGGGGTAAGAGGATATTTCCTGTTAACCTCACCGCAGATCTGTAATCCAGCAGTCAAATTATGTCAATCACAGCTCATTAGGCAACCATTTACCCTGCCAACTCCGTCCCGGCTGCTTCCTCCGAACCACGTGTCATTTGCAAACGTGCTACCCTGGTTCAGAGGCAGACCACCCTGCCGGCGGAGCTGGAAGCCTGGCTTTTACCCCCACACCCCCAAACTCATCGGACAGCGGTGCCACGAAGTCTACGGATGCATTCGGCGCGCTCGGGTTGCAAGGGATGCTCGCACACCCTCAACAATGGTTTCCTATGCAATAAACTAGGGTTGGTCACCAGAATTGGTGATTTAGGCACACCGGCCCCACGTATCGACAGGATAAAGCCAGGAAAAGAGATCCAACGCAGCTGAGAAGGAAAAGCAAGCACATCAGGGAAGGGATGTCGCAGGAGGTTCCTGCAGATGCGCAGCCAAGGGGCTGTGCTAGCACAAGCTTAAAGGCAGCACCAGAGCTGGGATCCAGCTCTCGATTTATCACAGAATCACCCAGACTGGGAAATACCTTCAAGGCCATCGAGTCCAACCATTAACCCAACACTGACAAGTACTCAACTAAACCAGATCCCTGAGCGCTGGGTCTGCCCAACTCTTAAATCCCCCCAGTGATGGGGACACCAGCCCTGCCCTGGGCACTCATCCCAGTACCCAGTAAAGAAATTCTTCCTAATATCCGATATAAACCTCCCCTGGTGCAACTTGAGGCCATTTCCTCTTGTCCTGTTGCTTGGTACTTGAACAGACTGACCCCACCTCTCTACAACCTCCTTTAAAGTTTATCCACAAGTTCCACCAAAAGGCGGGAATTTCCATCAGTTCGAGTGGATGGAAAAAACAACAGCAAGCTTACAGACAGAAATCTGGATCTCTCTTGGGTTGTCACTGGTCCTCACTAGCAGAGACAAGCACAAATCTGAGCATAACAAGCCAGGGAGGCACATTTACTAAACCAGTCCCAAAAATGGCACCAGGAGACAACGACCCGCAGGGAAAACCCTCGCACATTGTTCGCCCAACACTGATGGCACCGTTACAGACCAGGGGAACATACTGGCACAGTCAGATTTGGGAGCTTCGCCAAATGAGTGTGACCTGGGGCACTTCCACCATCTCTTGCAATTTGTGCACCTCAAACCTCAGAGAGAGGCTAAACAAGGAGGCAGGAAGGCGACTGTGCACGTTTAAAGTGGACAAACTACTTCACCAGAGACCTTCCTCGAGACTAACTCTGCTAACGACACAGCGAACGTGAGATAGCCCACGCACCCATCGCCTCCAGACACACCGCTGCTCATCCACTCCCTGGCTGAAGGGACCACAGATATCCAGGAGAAGATCAGGAGAGGATGTCTGAAGTGGCATAAACAAAACAACAGTCAGTTTCACAGCACTTGCAGTAAAAATGTGGCCAAATGGTCCTCGTTCTGCACAAGCAGAGAAGAACAAAACTGTTCCCGTACAGTCCCACCCTTCACACAGAGAATCGGAGATGAACTGCTCAGTGTGATGACCTTACACCTGCACACAAGCTGCAACTCAACCGAGTCACGTGTTCATCAATGTCAAAAACAGTCTTGGGAACTTCATTAGCAGTACGAGAATTGCTATTGTCAGCAAAGCCCTTCGGGACCTCACCAGGGCTCTCCGAGTGCACAAGTGATGCCCGTGCCAGGCTAATTTCTTAAGACGGCGTGTAAAGAAGGTGAGATTTACCCCATAACCTTCAGCATCTCCTTCTCCACACTCTCACCTCCTGACTAATCCTCTCTGCCTACAGAAAACATTCCTCTTCTTTCTTTTCTACCCCCGACCGCCATTCCTTTCTCATTAATCCCTGCTGCTCTACTGCCTACCCCCTTTCTGGGCTTTGACCAGTGGCACAGTCATCTTTCCCTCAGAGCCACAGAGAAAACAAAATAATAACAGCCTAGGAGTTTATTCTTTCATGAACCGGTCAGATATTTCCTGGAAGCTGCAACACACACCAGCCATCCCTGGCTGGCTTCAAGAACAGGCTGAAGGCAATTTTTGGCTGTTCCTGCAGCCTTTGGGCCCCACCTTGCAGCTCCTCCTGGGGGGAGCAAACCATCCAAGAGCCCGTTTGCACGGACTCACAGCCGCACGGCCTGCAAAGCTACAGCACTCATCCTCTGACCCTCAATTTATTTAACTCCCATCTTCTAAAAACAGATGCCATCTACTCCTTTCAAGTACCTCAACAAAATCACAGGCGTGGTCCTGTTATCTCCCGTATTTACATTACAGGTATCAGACGCGCTCTGCTCTGCTCTCCCAAATGATGTCTCTTCCTTTTACCAATCTAATCAATCGGTCCTAACTTAAAACCACTAATTTTTTCTCGCACGGACCATGCACGCAAATGAAGCCAGGCACCCTTTCAGTGGGCTAAGACAAACCGAGGACTTGATTCCGAGCCAGGCGCTGCTCGTGGGAGCATCTCCCATCTGCAAAACAACCACGGGTTTCCCTGACAAGAGCAATGTGAGCTCAGGCTTTTTCCACTGTGCCTAATAATCGTAACATCTCACTCGCCATTTGGCTCATCAGTGGGGGTTCCTGACTGAATAGGCTTATTCTTTTCTTAGACATGATAATCTAATTGGGTCTAACCAGAAATAATCCCCAACACACACCAGTTTGCGAGTCCCCGCTCAACACCAGGAGTATTTCAAATACCGGGGAGGGGTTACTCTAGTATCTGAGGTGGGAATGCCAGGTTTCAGGCGGCGTGACAGCTAGCACAGGGCACGGGGTTTATTCATTCTCCTCCCTCAGCTTCACGGGAAAGTAAGAAGGGCACGGAAGAACCGATGGGTCCCCCACTCATGCTGCTCGAGGAACCGAGAGAAAACGGGACGTCTGCCCAAAACGCATCAAGGGAAGCGCTGCCCTTCCTTGGGAACTTCTCCTGGGAGGGTCACCTCCGCCACCCAGCCCTGCTTAGCCGAGGGAAGGAGGGAAAAAGGAGTGAAAGAACCCCAACGGGGCCACCGC
>NW_009708814.1:0-72762 GCF_000703405.1 Apaloderma vittatum
AAGAGTGTGGGAGTTGTGTATCTTAACCCTCCTGATAAGGTGAGCGACGTGTGCTCAAGGTGCTACCTTTGTTTATATTTGAAACGTGAATTAGTGGCATGAATTGTTTACCCGGGAAAAGATCTTATCTTCCTCAGTGGTTATAAAAATTACATAGTGCCTCGTTTTGACAAAGACAGTGCAAAAAGGAAGACAGTGAAGTACTTCAGATTTTTCAGTGGTTTCACTCAAGTTTTGATGGATCACAGAAAAAGATTTGTGACAGCTTATCTACATTACCAGTATGAGACGGCCCATGGGTAGAACTGAGGAAACGGGGAGGTTCACCTTTGTTTTTAGGAGTCTGTAGCTATTGGAAGTGTTTTGTCTACATGGATCTTACGCACTGCCTGTGTGAATGTGAAATCTGCCACATCAAGTTTGTTGAGCCGCTTTGTCTTGCTCTCTCCTTACTAATATGGCATCCAGCAGAGTATGCTAGGAAGTGTCCAGAAAAATAACAGTTTTAGGTAAAGCACAGGTAGCGTACCCAGCTACAAAGGGATTTAGGGAGAAAAAGAAGGAAAAAAGGGTGAAGAGGGAATAAGGGGACTACTGTGATGTCCCTGTTAAAGTGAGATTGCATAAATGTCTTCTGAAATTCAGCATCTGATTTGAACAGTGGCCCTGGTGTGTGCTGTTTGGAAATGTGGATAGATAGCTTTTCAGTCGTGGACTGAAGGGCTTTTTAATTCTGAACATTAACATTTTAGCACAATAGTTTGTGGGGAAAACAGTGGTGAGGGTTGGTTGGAGGCTTTTAACCTGTTCATCACACTTGGTACTCATTGGTGGAAACGCTAAGCAATAGAGGACAGGGGACACCTGTATGGAAGACCTGTTGTTTTCAGCAGACACTCTAAAACCCCATGGTCCCATGACTGAAATAGTAACAAGTTAGTGGTACAGTTCACATTTCTTCCAAGTGGACAAACCAGGGAATGGAGTAGGGGAACAAACAGTTGTTTTTCATCCAAGCCATGAATATAAAAATAGGTTGTTTTTCTTGGCTTTTCTTGGTTTTGTTTTTTTAAAAAATCTCAGGTGATAAATACTTGAATAGCTTGTACTTGGAAGGAGGTTAGGAGGTTTTATTTCCTTGATAGATAATAGAGTGCAGTGGGGCGAGTGCTTTTTCAGTCTGATTTAAATAACAGAGTCATAGAATGTGTTGCCACCTAATCCAACCTCCATGCAGTAAGCAGGAATATCTTTAACTACATCAGGTTGCTCAGAGTCCCATCAAGACTGACCTTTAATGTGTTCAGGGATGTAGCCTCCACCTCATCTTGGAGCAACCTGCTCCAGTGTCTCACTACCCTCATAGAAAAGAACTTTTTCCTAATGTCTAATCTAAATCTACCCTGCTTTAGTTAAAAGGCATTGCCCCTCATCCAGTCCTTCCCCAGCTTTCCTGTAGGCCCCCTCCACGTACTGGAAGGCTGCCACAAGGTCTCCACAAGCCTTCACCAGGCTAAACATCCCCAATTCCCTCAGCCTGTCTTCATAGGAGAGGTCCTTCAGGCCGCTGGTCATCTTTGTGACCTTTTCCAACAAGTCCACATTGTTCTTGTGTTGAGGGCTCCAGAACTGGACACAGTACTCCAGGTGAGGTCTCGCTAGAGCAGAGTAGAGGGGCAGAATCACCTCTCTCAGTCTGCTGGCCACGCTTCTTCTCATGCAGCCTAGGATGGGATTGGCCTTCTGGGCTGCAAGCACACGTTGTTGACTTATGTCCAGCTCTTCATCCACCAGTACCCCCAAGACGTTTTCTGCAGGACTGCTGTCTATCACATCGTCCCCAGCCTATATTGATAGTGCAGATTGCCCTGACCCAGCTACAGGACGTGACATTGTTGAATCTAATGATGTTCACATGAGCCTGCTTGTCCAGGTCTCTCTAGAGGACATCCCATCCCTTTGGCATATTGACCTCTCCACTCAGCTTGATGTCATCTGCAAACTTGCTAGTTCCCGTTAGGTTGTTGGTTAAGATACTAAACAGCACTTGGAAACAACATTCTTATCACCAAAGATGCAAATAGATGCCTGCATACCTCGGATGATCTGGACTAGAAGTGTCCTTTAATTACAGGTAATTTATTAATTTGCTTTTAATACCAAGTGCATTCATTAACTTACTTTATCATGTGTCCAGTGTGTTGCAGAAAAATCTTTAATGAACAGTTTTTGCATACTATTTTTGTGCATTTTGAAGTAAGTCAATTCAGCTTCTTAATGTGGAAGTCTTGTTTGCAGAAAATGAGCCGTCTTCTGCAGGTCATTCTTTTTCATCCATGTGAGGAGAGCAGGGTATTGGAAACCTCAAAGATGTTTTTCAGTAACTCAGTTATGTTTATCTTACCTGTTGAGTATGAGGTTTGCCCTTTGCTTCTTCAGCTGGGAGAAAGCACTAACCACCTTCTGCACTGTGATTAGAGCTCCATCTCATCTTTGTTCTGCCTTGCAAAGGAGTTGAGGAGAGGCTGGGGTACAGGGGGAACCAGTTCCCCAGTGTTTGCTGGAGGCTGAGGCTGCTTTCTTCACAGCTGTAGTGGTACAACACTGCTTCCCCCACCCTACAGGTAAAGTCGCTCCTCAGATGATGGGCCACATCTGGCATGTCTGCAAGGAAGCTTGTCTCGCAGTGTCTGTAGCGACTCTGTTCTTCACTTTCACCTTAGATCACAACACCAATGATTTGGAAATGCTGACAGGAGTCAGTGGAGAAAGTTGTTATCCTCTAGTAAATTTCACTTTCTCTATATTAAAAAATGATACAATAGTAGTATAGTGTGAAGTATGTGGGCATATGAATGTCTATGAAGTGTATGGTGCATTCTTTGCATTAGGGAGGCACTTCTATAAAATTATCTGACGTGTGCATCAAAATGTGATTAAAATTGGTATTGTAAATTTTAGTTTCTTGTTTGGAATCAAACCGTGATTATACTTGATATATTCTGAGCTTATTTTTACTAAAAAATATTTCACTGCTGGTTTAATATTTATGGTTTTGGCAGGACAAATGGGAATCAATTGTTTCTAGATGTGGATGTAGAAATCCGCAGAAATATTTTCTTAGAATAGTAGTACTGAGAAAGAGGATGGAGAGGGAGATGAAGAAAGATATGAGGGTCAAAAGTTATGTGTTTGCCAATATGGAAAGGAAATACTGAAGATATTAAAGAATGCATACTTCAGAACTAGTAACTGATTTTTATGCCTTTGTTGTGAGGTAGATTAACAAAACAGAATGTACTAGTATTTCTTCTATCTTTTTGAGCATGGGACTAAGAAAAAAATAATGGTAGTGCAATTGTGCAAAATGACTATCTATGCCTGGCAGGATATTGCAGGGCTTGACTGTTCTGTACAAAGTTTTTGAAGTTTCCTAGAAAGGAATTTACCACAGTAATACAAACTGTGAATGCAGCCACCAGTTCAGCTGGATGCATACTTACTTGTGGGTTAGAAGGCTTTGTTTTGGTTTTTGAAGACTTGCTTCTGTTTTGAGGTATCCCAGATAGACAGTTTGTGATTTTAGGGTTTTTTTTTTATATAAAAGCAAAATAATGGAAAATCATTTTTGGTTTTCCAGAATTGTACAAGAGTTTTATGTTGTATAAGTTAAATCACTGTACATTGTTCACCTGACTACTGTGGTACCTTAGAGCCACAGAGGATGTTGGCATTCCAAGGTGCAGTCAAGCTATCCTGCATTAGCTTAGCTGTAGAAGCCCTTCTCACCAGACTGGTAACACTTTCAAGGCTTTCTGCTCTTGGGGATTTGGCTGGTATGTGCCTTGCCCTTTCTACAGCAAAATGAAAACTGTTCCTACATTTCAGCTACCCTATGTCAGTCTGACACATTAATTTAAGCCATCAGGTAAAGGTGTGTTTTGTGCTGATAATGTCCACAGACAGTTGCAGTGGCTGAGCCAAGGGGGGATTTGACAGTTTTCTGAGGAGGTGATTTCAGAAAAGTGAGGGCAGAGGAAGTTAAATGAGATCTTAAAGCGTAGTAGAATAATGGCTACATCATATCAGATGTGTTCATCCAGACAGTTACCCAGTGTGTGACTGGAATGAGTAACATGTCTGGTGAAGATACTGTATAATGACACTACTGCTTCCAGCCTCCAGGAGCTTACTATTTAAGGACTTGTGAACGCAAGGCAGAATTTTAAGCAACAATCCTCAACTCACTTCTCTTCTGGGACCATGTTGCTCTCTGAACGTATGTAAATTCATGAAGTTTGTGGCATCCAGTACTGAGGTTCAGAAACCTCTGTATTTCTGTTTTTGATTATTTTTTTTTTTTTCTGCAGGCCAGAACTCTGTTTCATCAGTGATTCAGGGTACTGCCAGAACTGGAGTTCCTTTTCTGGAGTGTATTACCATTACACAGAAAATCCCTGTGCAGTGAAGTCCTGAGCTGTAGCTGTTTTGGGTGAGATTTGTGTTCTAAAGACTGCTGATAACATTTCTTCCTATCATCAATATGAAAAGTAGCTGTAAAAGATTTTTTTTTCCCCCTCATTTTTAAGTTTTTTTCTTTAACATTGTCTTCAGGTCCTCTAAGGTGAATTCTGCAAATCTGTTACTTTTACATGGAAGCTGTTGACATAGAGCTATTTGCTTAAAAGTAGACTTGTACTCAGATGCATCTGAGCTGAGGGAGACCGAAGTGTTTTGTAACCTAACCCTCAAAATGTCCCTGTGAGGCTGGTGACAGCCTTGTTTCTCATGTTACAGGCTTGGGCCCAAATAAACTGTGACTCACGCAACAAGCTAATGGCAGATGCATGATTCAAATGCAAGTTTCCACTCTTGATCTCTTATGAAAGTTATTAAATCTTTCATCTCATAAAATGAAACAAGGAAAATTTTTGCATTTGTTGCCTGTTTCAGCACACGTGCTGTATTTCCTAGTGTGCTGTCTTACATCCTCTGTATTTAAGTCATTGGTCGATTCACTCGTACACAAGGAAATGGTTTCTGCGTGATTTCCTCCACCAGAACATGCTATTGATTTGGCAACGAATGTAAAACAGAATAGTCCCCCAATTTGTAAATTACAATTATAACTGTGTCAAAAAGAAACAAAAGGAAAAAAAATGGAAGTTACTGGAAGTGTTAGGTATCATTCACAGTTCAGTGCTATGGCTTCTGGCTTATATTTCTTCTTTTCTAATACATCTGAAGATGTATTAGAGCGGACTGAAAATAGCAGTGTATTGAGATCCGTTAAGAGCACTTGAATGTTTGCAGGATGTCTGGTGTCCAGGAATTAGAAAGGCCCAACAAATCCCTGCACCTCCTGCAGTAAGACACATCTGCAGAAGAACTACAAAAATCCCTAAGCGTTTTACGTGAACTTTCTGAAAAGTTAGATGTCTGCTGCAGCAAATGCTTTTCTGACAATTATGTAAGTGAAACTGAGGGCCAGCTGCAGAGCTTATTCACATAAACTGTGGGGGAAGGACAAAAGCCCACTTGTCACTGGAGAGGGGAACTTTTTTTCTCATACAAAACTCCACTTTTCCTCTGATCTTTCAGCCTCCTTCTTAGTGGAGATCTATCAGATACCTTCAGAAGAGACTAGGAAATAAATTCGTGACTCCTCCTGCATGCTGTAAGCCATGAACTCAGAGGTGGTTTTGCTTATGTGCTGTAATTTCATACTTGTTCCCACAAACTTGTATTCCACAGGCTACAAATTACCTGTATCCTTCCCTTGGAAGCAATCTTCTCACCATGGTCTCACCCTTCCTCAGCATCTTTTCTAATAATAGAATGGTTTGTGTTGGAAGGAACATTAATGCTCGTCTAGTTCCAGCCCCACTGCCATGGGCAGAGACACCACCCACTAGACCAGGTAGCTCAAAGCCCCATCCGTCCTGGCCTTGAACACCTCCAGGGAGGGGATTTCCACAGCTTCTCTTGGCAGCCTCTTTCAGTGTCACCACCCTCACAATCCCTGCCTTTGCCTTCTGTGACTTAGGTGGTGTGACTGAAGCACTTGCAGGTGAAGACTGAGGCAGAAAAGTCACTGAGTACATCAGCCTTTTCCATATCCCAGGTTACCAAGTCTCTTGTTTCCTTCCAGAGAGGACTGGCATTTTCCCTGGTCTTTTTTCTATCACTGACATACATATAGAATGTGGTGCTTTTTTTGCCCTTGATGCCCCTGGCTGGATTTAATTGTCAGGGCTTTGGCTTTCCTAACCTGGCTGCTCAGCTGAGTTCTATGTATTCCTCCCAAGCTATTCGTCCTTGTTTCCACCATCTGTAGCATCCCTTTTTGTGTTTAAGTTTGCACAGGAACTCCTTGTTCATCCATGCAGGCCCCCTGACATTTTTGCCTGCTTTCCTCTTAGTCGAGATGCATTGCTCTGAATCATATTATCCATGGATAATAACTAGGTTTTTTTTGCATATCATCTAAACATATTTACTTAAATTTTCCCTACTCATATGTAGGTTTGAAATTTGCTTCTGACCCAGGGAGAGGCTTGTGAGCTGAAAAGATTTCTTTAGACCAGATGATGAACATTACTTATATCTACAGACCTTACACTGAAATCTTATGCGTGCTTGCAGTTCTGTCTCTTCATCTGTGATACTTTGGAAAGACTTGTTTTAGGAAATGCAGTCCTCAGCTTGAGTAGCGTACAGTGGTTTTGTGTCATGCAGTTTTGTGTGTTTTGATCAGTGTCAAAAAGAATCAGTAAAAATTAATAATTACTACACCGGAAATTGAGAAAATGTGGTGCCATATAACTTATTTTGGACAAAGTTTTATAATTCTTCCCATATTTGTATCTCTGTTTCTCACTGATTTTTGCTGTTTGTCCTGATTTTCTCCTGAAACTGCTGAGCAAGGGAGAAGACTGAGTGGTGGCATGAAGCAGTGTATATGAAGAAGGATGTCTAGGCTTTTTACACTTCTTTAGATCAATTGGCACTTTTCAGGCTGTTGCAATGTGATTTCCAACAGTTACTTATGAACTGTGTTAATGTGTTTTACTGCACACATATTCGTTCCAGCTTTTGCACACAGAAATGCAAAAGTAGGTTCCTGCAAACATTCTGCCTCTTATCATAGTACATAGGTGTAATTTCAAAACAAGGCAGTGGAAGAAAATGTGGAAGCAGGAAAGAAAGGATGTGGGCATCCCATATGTGTGCTGGGAACTATTAGGTTTTTTAATGGTAAAGTTAAAATGTGTTGAACTGGGAACTTCTAAGGCACTTGAAACATTGTCCTGAAATTAGTATCTTGGTTGTAGTTGACTGGATTAGAGGCTTGTAAAGGTGTATATGTCATGCTTTAGGAGTTTGCCTTACACCACTTTCTCTGCAGCAATTGTAGCTACTTAGGAGCTTTTTAATTCTGACTCCTTGTCCCTTTCTCTTTTGAGTTTCTTATAGCCCTTCAGTATGATACCACACAAGTGCCTGTGCCAGGAAAGCAGCAGTAACCAATGTGGTGCTGTATTGCACAGGCAAGTATTTTTCTTGATGTGTGTGGTTTTCCCCCACCCTTCCTTGGTCTTTTCCTTGATGGCAATTATACTCTGAGATTAAATGATGTAGTAATAGCTCAGTGCTGCAGCTGGTGGTATTCAATAGCCCAGAGCAACAAAAGTGAGATTTCTTCTAGTTTCTCTTTTATTTTTAAGACTTGTGAGGTATGCATCCTTAAAATATACTTTAAGGGAAATGTTAATTTCTTTGCACTGTATGGAAGTAAGAGTACTTTGTTTACAAAGTTCTGAGAAGGTGCAAGGGTGTGTGTTTGACATGTTTCGTTACGTTTGACAGAAAAGTGTGAAGTATCTCACTATATTTCTCACATTTTGGGTGGTGTTGGGTGCTGCTTTGAATTAGCTCATGAAAGAATCCAATTTCTTTCCAGGAAAACAGGCTTGAACTGAGTAACAGATAAGCATTCTGCTTACTTCTGAGCTCATGCTCACGTCTCATGAGTTCAGATGTTATCCGTTGATTGCACAGTGCATGTATTTCTAGTTTCTGCCAGGGAGAACAATGTGGGCTTGTATGAGTATGTAGTGGTGGCACAAGTTAAAAGAGGTGAAGGAATACGTGAGGAGACTGGAGATGTTGCCGTCTGTTCAGTGGCTCTTTGCTGTCTGCCTGCTGGAGTTTGCTTTCCACACAGGTCAGATGCTCTGTTGGCAAAGCCAGACTTAGAGGTAATCATTGCTTTTACTTAAATGTTGTACAAAATAAACTTTTCTTTTCCCTCCCTGAAGGTGGTGTAAGCTGAGTTGCTTTATGTAGTTGGCATCCCTGCCCATGACAGGGAGGTTGGATTAAATGATCTCTAAGGTTCCTTCCAGCCCAGGACATTCTATGATTCTATGTGATGACTATGCTTATGTTGTGGGAAGTGGTACTTAAGCAGAAGTCTGGATTGTGTGGAGTTCTGCTACTGTTGCACACTCAGGTAGTGTAGCCTTCCAGCAGATGGGTGGTAAAGGGTACATAGTGGGCTGAAGCACCTGAGATGCTCTAGCTGAATCAGTGCATTGGAATCTTCCCTGGTACTGATGAGCTGGAAGCACATACCTGTGTGTGGCCCTGACTAAAAGCTATGGTGAATAATGGATTTGAAAGTACTGAGTAATACCCTCTCAAAGACTGAAGGATGACAAGTTTGGTAATGCTGACGTAGCAGCCTGTCCAGTGGCATGACAAATAAGGTTTGCACAGTTTGAATTCCGTTTAACTCTGTTAGGTAAGGTCATCGGTTTTATATTGCAGAAGAACTTGGCTTTTACTGAAAGCACCCTGAGGCAAGCTGCATCACTTTATATACTACAGTACAGTTGTAAAAGTGGTGATATTCTTGTCTAGGACTACACTGTCAGGACAAGGTGCCCAGATCATGAGTTTGTTTAGGAGACCTCCTACATCTCTTGAGTTTAGGAGATCCTAGTGACAAGAGCCAGTCCCCTCTGGTGTTTTTACATTTTGCCTTTTTGTAGGTTTGTTCTTTTTTTAAAGGAACATGACATAGGCACAGGTCAAAAGGAAATGGCAAACCTTGGGTGGAGAAAGAAAATGTGTTACATAGAAAAATTCAGGTGCAGGGGAACTTGCAAAGAAACATGGTGTTTAAAGTGTTCAAATAGATTATTTTTCCCCCCTGCGTTTTACTCCAACTGTATTTTTGCGACCCAATAACTAGGGCAATAACTGACCGTATAGCCAATTACTACACTTGAATTTGCTATCTGAAGACTTCCACAGAGTGAAGATAAACAAGTCAAAATTTGAATCAGATTATCAGTATGCCTTAATTTTCAAGAAAAGCCAGTAGCTGCTTTACAGGATAGGAAAGATCCATTTCTCATATGGAGAATTTCAAATAATGCAGGAAGAGGGAAGCAAATGATGAAATGGTTACTCCTCTTGTAATGGAGAATTATATTGATTGTGCTAAGTATCCCTTTATGGCTTTGTTTCATTATTTTTATTTTGTAAGGGATAAGACAGTAATTTCACCCTTACTTGGGGTGACCTGTGTTTGCACTTGAGTGGAATAGTTGGAAAATTTTCACAGTTTGCAGAGTGAGGCTTGCAAACAAGATATAGTGCTTTGTACAAAACAAAATCTGCTTAAAATATGACACAAGTGTGTTCAATCCATTTTGTAATGAATGACTTTTTTCTCTAAAGAGCTAGCAGTACTTTAAGAGGCCTTTATAGACAAAATTGTGTGAAGTTTTTAACTAAGTTTTGCATAACCCTTCTGGATTTAGTTCACATAGGTGAGCAATTAGCAAATTTATTAACTCTTTGTATTGTATTACAATGAACACTAGTTATTTTGTCAGCGTGATAGATAAATGTGATTATCTGAAAACTTTTTAACAAAGTTTAAGGAGTTAGGGGTCCAAACAATAAAAAAATCTCAATGGAAGTTGAGATTTCTTTAAATTCTTAGTAAAAAAGATACTGCGGTATTTGCGTCAGCTAGACATTAATACCATCTTAGAATTAGTTGAAAGGCATCTTCTCTACTCAGCTTTTGACACAATTTCTAAAACATAGAAATGATTGATTTTTTCACTGCTGAAAGATGACTAGTTGTGAAAGCAAGCTGGTGTACAATGCCTGTAACACATAGGGCAGTTACATTTAACAGTGAGAGATTAGATTTGGGAAATAGTTTCTCAAAGAACAGAAAGGAGAATGGTGAAAATCAATTTGCTACAACAAACAGGTGTGAGAAGCACTGCAGGAGTTCTTGGCATAATTTTTGTGCTCTGGGATCGCTGCTCCCGTTAGTATTTCAGTGCCTCTGTTGCTGTTGCATGTATATCTGGAGGTGCATTGTCTCTCACGAAAGGGTAATGAAGCCTATTCAATAATAAAAACTCTTTTCTGCCTTGAAACAGTGCAGTATCACATTTTGCAGCATGTAAAACAAAAGGCTCCTCTGCTAGTTCTCAGAATAAGATACTGTTGTCACGTTTCTACTTCACCAGCGTGCCTGGCATTTCAGAGTATAGCTCAGGCCTCCCTTTGTTGATAGATGAGAAAGAGGATCTTTATGTTCTTCTGTTATGCGTAGTTCTTACTTTGTAATTCATTTCGCTATGTAATACACATGACTTAGACCTAAAACTCCTTCAGGGTTTAGTTTTGAAAGTTAGATGAAACTTGAGCAGCCTTCTCAAAAAACTTTCATCCCACAGAAATGTTAGTAAAAAAAAATATTAAAAAATCATGCCAGCTTTGTGAATACTCCATATGACACATCATAGTTGACCAGAAAGCCTGGGAAAACAGTCAAATGCAGTTTTGCATCCTTTAAAGCACACCAGAGAAGTGTGGTAGGTTAGAACTGCTGGTGAGGATGGGCAGTGATGTTTTTGGTAAGCTTTTCTCATTGGTTCCTTCAGAAAAAGATGGAAACAATACCAGTAACAAGTAAAAGGAGCACTCACTTCTTAGTGATAGATACAGAGATCTGGAGCAGTCATGTTGCTTCCAGATTCTGCATCCAAACTCAAGACATCTCAGCTGTGAGAAAAACCCTGAGGTTTGCTGAACCAAGGTGTAGGTGACTTTCTTACAGGGCCATTCCTGATGCACCTTTAACAGCAACCAAATCCTGCTGTGAGTAAATTGAAAGGTTACGGCCTCTATATGCCTTAGCTAGCCTAAAGTACATTGGCTAAGTTGCTTCAGCATGAATATAAATTAAATTGTGTTTGGTATTTTGTGCATTAAATGTAAATGCTTTTTACTGTTTAAAGTGTGGAAGAAAGGCTTCAGGTTCTTTTTTGTAAAGGAAGACAATGAGGAGTTTGTTCAGTTTCTGCGTACAGAAGAAATACATTTAGACGTTCTTTGCATAACTGTGGGGAAGAAGGGTTTGCTAGATTTCTCATTGTTCAGCTTGTTTTCTAATTGCATAATACAAGTTAACTGTGGAAACACTGTGAAAAATACCTAGTGGGTCTATGAAGAAGTGGTCTGTGCTGTGCTGTGTTCTCATACCAGACACTTTTGAGTTTAATTTTGTTGAAGATATATATACACTATTGTTTCAAGCTGTTACACCATGGCAAATGACCAGTAGCAACCGAGTGACCGATACTTTATAAATAGGCCACAGTTTCCATGACTTTTCTTCTTAAGAAGGCATGTGGATTAAAATTTTGTATTGTTGGTTGTTTATTTTTTTCTTTTAATGTATTGCACTATGTATTCTGAAAGCCTGTCTTTTATTTTTTCCCTCTCTGTGTGTGTGTGCTCCAGTGACTTTATAACATGCAAGACGCTGGTGCCAGGGGGAGCTCCCCTGCTTTCCTTCGGCCTCAGAATGGGAGCAGTCACAGGTCTTCAGGGTATGTCCCAGGGAGAATTGCCCCACTCCGTCCCCCGCCGCCTTCGCAGAGCCATGCTGCAGCTGAATTTACCTCTGCAAGACAAGAAGCCCGGACAAGGCTCCCATCCGTACCAGTGGATCAGCACCACCACCAGGCAGAAGCCAATAGGCACAAAAATACTCTCATTTGCTTTGCCGTTTCTAGCCTTTCACTTTTTGTTGCACTGGGGATTTTTCTGGGAATAGCTTCAAAATATGCTCCAGATGGTAAGTTCTTTTGCAAACAAAGTCTTCCTAGAAGGTACAGTCCCTTTGAACAGAACTCAGTAATTCAGCATCAGAATTAGTTTTAAAAGTTAGGTGCAAAAATAGGATACTTACTGCAATTCTAACATGGAGGGCATAGGTGTTTGGAGGCTAAGATAATTTCCTTTTTCTGTTGTAATTTTTATATGTTTTTACTTTGAGTGACTTGATTTACTAATGTGAAGCAAAAAGGCATAGCAGTGAATAAAAACTACTGGTGAGGGGGAGAGAAGCATGAAAGTTGTTTAAGTGTAATTATTTTTGTCTGTAGAAGAAGCTGCTTAATATGCCACTAAATTGCAGACAAAATAAAATCCCGCTTCTTTAAGCAGTGACAAAGGAGGGCTGACAAAGGAGGGCTGTAAAAGAATGTTCACGTAGAAGCATTTAAAAATCTGCAAAAATTTATACCAGCGGTTTAATTTTTTAATATTTGCTTATATGGAAATTGAGCAGGGAGCTTTTTGATTTATTAGCACTGATATTTTTCAACTCACTTTAGAAAACTGGGCAACTTCCATGGAATGTGGAAAACCTTCAAAATGTGTCAGTGGTTATAAGGCATGAACAGGTGATGTGATTAGTTGCTGATCACTAAGTGTACATCCCTCTGGCCAAATATGGCTAGGGGCTGATAGGAAGGGCATTTGCTAGAGGTTGGTAGAATAGTTTAGAGCATAGGTTTTGTTGGGTTTTGTTTGTTTTTTAAGGCATAAGCTGGGTTTCAAAAAGCTAAATGATTGTGATTCGAAACTGTTGGCTGTTGTAACGTAACAAACTTAGACTCCTCAGTGGCGTTTGGCATAGTAACTCAAAAGATTCAGTTTCCAAAGTCGATGCAGTGTGGGCTAAACAAATTAGATAGTCAATTGAAAATTTCAAATGACGGTGCAAAAGGAGTGCACACACCTGACTGTAGTGCTCTTGGTGGTGTCTTGCTGAGATCTCTTCTTAGGTGAAGTTACTGAATTTTCCTTGTAATTGTGAAAGAAAACAAAAAAACCTGGAGGGAGTAGTAAATGGAAAGTTGTTGCTATGTTGTGACCCAGATCACTGGTAGCTAATGTGTGTATTTGCAGTAAATACTTCAGTTATGGCCAAGTTCAAGAGAAGGCTGAGAGGTGACTTTACCGGTTGACTCTGGGAAGTACTTTGCAAGGGGGGAAAACCTTTCTGCTTTGGTACCAAGATTTTAATTTTAATTAAAAAGTACAAATTTTGATTATGGTTTTAGTAGAAGTGGGGTGTTAAAATGTCTTTATGCTTTAAAAGTTGATAATGTGAAGGAGATGGCTTGCATTTTTAAAAAATGTAAGTGGGTTTGGAATGGTTTTGCTTTATCCACAGTAGCTCATTCCAGACTCGTTAAGCTGTGTGGATTTTTTTGCATGAAGGCATGGTCAGCGTGTGGTTGATGGATCACCAGGAATACTGAGAATGTTGCAGGAAGAGTTGCTGTGATTTAGTATATGGGCGCCTTTTTTTTTTTTTTTGCTTACAGTAATGCCTTACATAAGTCTTAAGGAGTAACCCAAGGTCATGACTGCTTTCCTTCAGTGTCCCACTGCTTCTCAATTTGAAGCCCAGGCCAGTTTTCAGCATTAATTGTTGCCTTGTGTCTTTCTGCAGTTTCCTTTAAAAAAAAAACCACAAACAACAAAGAACAGGCACACATAGAATCCTTTAGAAACCCGGACAAAAGAGAAACTCATACAGGCACCAAGGGAAGCCTGGCTAAAATTTTAGTCTTGCAGTATTGCTGTGACAGCAGCTCCCCAGAAAGTTTCCCAACAGGTTGAAATGTTAATACACTCAGCTCCAACCTGAGACAACAGAGAGCAGAGTGTCTTTACAAACAATTGATAAAACAAGAAGGAGAGTGTGAGGGTTTTTCTGTTAGTGGTGGAACAAAGAGGAGAGTGTCCTTCGTAAATGAGGGAATCACAGGATGCAGTGTGTAAGGAGAGGATAATGAGATGCCTTGACTCTTAGGACTATTAATTAAGTCAGCAACAAGGATGCTCTAAACTTTTGAGGTTTGAGGGAGTGCTTAGGCTTAATAGGCCTATGAATATTAACTTCTCTGCCCTGGGCAGCATAAAGTTGGAGTTAATGAAACATACCATGTGTGTTGGTAAAGGAGGTACATATTGAAGGGGAACACGTAATAGGAGGATCAGGAAGTCTGTACCTCCTGAGTACTTTAGTCAGTGGGGAAAAAGAGAGGGTTCTATGTGGCAGGGAAATTAGGATAAAAGGAGGCTGCATCCTCTGCCAGTTTGACAGACCTCAACAGGGACTTGGCAACCCTGATGAACTCTCCCTTTATGTGAATAAAGTTGAGACTCTGGTCTTCTTTGTGAACGCTGACCTCTGGCAGTGTGATTTTTCCATACAAACCTAACACATGCAGAGCTGCAGCCAATGACACCGGTTCCAGCTAGATATGTTCTTCTTGAGGGCGAATTGGAAATCTGTATTGTCAGGCTGTTTAAAAGGCAGTGGAGAAAATGTGAGATTTAGCAGTAATTGTGTGTAAATCCTAAACCTCCTGCATACCTTCCCCTAAGGGAAAACGATAACTTATCTGCATTTCTGTTCGTGTCTGTCAGCTGGTTTCTTTTTTCCTCCTTGTTTTTATCTTCTGTCATCATGTTTTTTTCTAAGGGGTCCTGAACACTGGAGATCATCAGAAAGAACACTGGAAATGCGATTTCCTTCCCTGTTTCCAGGATCTTGTGCTGCAGGGTCAGGATAAAAAGCTGGGGACGTTTTCAGGGAAAAGTTCTGCTTCTGCCTTTACAGCTCTCTGCTGGAGCTTGCCCAGGGTAAACAGGATCCTCAGAAAATTCAGCTGCCAGACTGCGATAAACTTCTGCTGAGCATAATATAACACTGATAACTTTTTCCCAGAGGCCTTAAAAAGTCCAGACTTGGCTAAGCAGGTAGAAGGCAACTATTTAGCTATATCTTGAGAACTGTGTCCTGTCTTTTCTCCTGCCAAATTTCATATGCTTGCTCCAGCATATGGAAAGTTCTAGAATTTATTTTTTTGGCAGAGTGTTCTTTTGTGGTTTGGTGTTGTGATTTTTTTTTTTTTCTTCACAATTTGCAAAAATATCACTTCCTCCCCTCTACTCTGCTAGAAACAATGAAACCTTAAAGAAAGCTGACCCGTTTTTACAAAAATGCAGTGAATCAGAGACTTGAAAAATTTTCAGCATGACTGGTTAAATTTGGCAAGGCTATAGCTACCTGATGTTTTCTGGTTTATACTTCTGGTTTCGTTTAACCTTAAGAGGTGGTGACTGTGGTCTATAAAATCTGATCAGTAATTTTGGTGGTAACGTATGGTGAAGTACTAAATATTTGATGTGTCCTTGCACCCCACTGCAGTTGCTAAGTGAGAGTTTCAAAATACTTTTGCTGAGGACATCTGATCTGCTTGCCAAAAAGTTGATCTACTGTGCTTCAGAAGCATGCTTGCATTACAGGAGTGCCTCTGATTCAGATGGCTTCTTTGCTGGATTGTAATGTACAACAGATTAAAAAAAAAAAGTTAACATGCTATACCTCTTCCTTTTAACTCAACAAAAAAAAAAATTATGGTTACTGGATATTCTGTGAATCACGGTAAGCAGAAATCATCAGGTTGCTGACTCATGGTTTTCTCACATTGCCCGTTGCTACCAGCCAGGAAATAAGTGTTTCTTCACAGTGCTTATGTGCATGGTGCCTGGAGGAAGGGGTTTAGTGACTCTGAGTCAGGCAGTAGACTTGTGTTATCTGGTGAGTGCTTAGCAGTCTTGCTGATCACAGTTCTTGCTTTTTGGTGTTCTCTCATCTGTTAGATTTCATTTGCTAAATGCTATCTTCCTAGGATCCCCCCAGAAGGTTTTACTTTGGTTTTATTTTTATATCACTACTTGGATGCATATTCCCCTTATTTAGTTCTGCTAATTTTTTCCTTCTGGTAGTCACATCTTGGTTTATGTGGGTTTCCTGAGTTGGAAAGGATTTGAAATGTGGAGAGTAACACCAAAGGAAAAACATTTCTGTCAGCAAAATTAAGACTGGCTTGCGTTAAACTTACGGATAGATTTCATGTTCTTTAGATTTTGCAAGAATGAGCTATTACTCATAGCTTTTTGTCCCCAAAGTTGCATTGCAGATGTGTCTTTTTCTTCAGAAGATAACATGTGAAAAGGCTATTGTGGCTGGTTTTGTGACTTGGGATGATAAGTAGTGTATTTTTTGCATCTTTGTGATTGTCTTTTGCTTAAGAAAAAATTTTGAGTCTTCACTTTTCCTTGGATTTTCTTACCAAAAGAATATACTTCCCGTTTCTGTTTCTGTAGTATGTCTATGCTGCTGTGTTACTCAGCTGCTTAATATGCTTAAGATGTGTGTTGTAAATACTACATTGCTGTAACTTCATCTGAAATGCCACCACCCTGTTGCTTCCTGCTGCTGCTTCTCCTTTTCGGGCCTCATGTTACTGTCTGTGTAGTACCAGTTCTTCACCAGGATATTCAGCAACGATTGCATCTCTCTCTTATTTCATGTGGTTTGTAGCCTGATATTTAAACTGACTTCCTAAGGAGCACAGACTGTGAGTTCAGAACCAAATGTCATGTCCTTTGGAAGCTACTCTAAACAGTAAGGTATTGTACTAAATATGCTAAGAATAATTTGTCCCTCTTTATCCCTTACCTGCAAACCTACACTGAAGGAGTGATTTGGATGCTTGAAAGCAAGAGGGGATTGGCCTTTCTCATGCAGGGAGGAGCCTTGAGGGAGGTGAGATATTTCAGTACTTTACAGGCCTAGGACATCCAGTGCTCAGTGTGACTGCTGTGGATCTGAGTGCTTCCCACTTACCTCTCCCCATCTACTGTCGGTGATGTAGACAATCTCAAAAAAAATAAAAAATAAAATGGAGTTTAAACAACAGGATAATGTTGACAGTTCAGTCTGTTGTCATCAGTAGTTGAATTTAGTATAAGGATGCCTTCCTGCCCTTGAGAGTTTGGCCACTTTTCAGCTATCTTTATGGCTGCTTAGGTACAAACAGTAGCATCAATGGCTAAGGTACTGTAACCACAGAAGGAGGTGGGAACCCTTTGTAGGTGACTGACTCTGCCCTGCTTGTGTTCATCCTAATGCTACCTTGATTGATGTGATGATGCTTCTTTTTTAAAAGCTGAATTTCACATTGTATTGCAGAAAATTGTCCGGATCAGAATCCTCGTCTTAAAAACTGGAGCCCTGGAAAAGATCCTGAAAAGAGAGTTTTGATAAAAAAAGGGGATTTGTTCCGTCTGAACTCAGACGCTACAGTACATTCTATAGTTATACGGGATGGAGGTATGAAATGGCAAGATGAACATCATGCTTCAGTTTACTACAGTTTTTACTTCTGTGATTATGTGAAAAATGTGTTGGAATTGTATATTGCAGCTTATTGACCAGATCCCCTGCTTTTACTTTTCAGCTTGCTACCAAGTCAGGAATATAATAAAAAGATGAACAAACACTCTACAGTCTTTTCAGTGGAGAATTGACATGGGTTTCTGTAGGATATAGTAAAACAATACTCAGCTATTAGCCTTCCTTGTACAAGATCTAATTGTTTTTTGTTTTCTGATGGTGACTGTGGTTTGTTAGTAATTCTGCCAAAATGGCAGAAAATATTAAAAATAAACTGACCAAATTTTCAGGAACATAAATCACAATTAGTAGGAGTTACTTTAAAAAGTATTCTTAAGTTGTACTCTTATATATATTTAATTCATGGGTGTGGAAAATAAATCTGTAGTTTTTTGGTTGTTGCAGAACTTGGTTCTTTGAGTCTACCTAAAATATTGCTTTGACCTGCAAATTTTTTATTTTTTTTCACTTTAGGGTTACTTGTTTTTGGTGATGATAAAGAAGGTTCTAAAAATATTACTTTGAGAACTCGATTTATCCTGATAAAGGATGGTGGAATGCTTCATGTTGGAGCAGAGAAATGCCGCTATAAGTCCAAAGCAACTATTATTTTGTATGGGAAGTCAAGTGAAGGTGCTGATGTGCCAGAATTTGGCAAAAAATTTATTGGTGTGGGCCCTGAAGGAACGCTGGAGTTGCATGGGGACCAGAAGTTATCATGGACTCTTCTGTCAAAGACTATGTATTTCTCAGGGCTGGCCTATGGTCATTATACATTTGAAAAGAATTTTTCCAGAGGACTAAATGTGAGAGTGATCGATCAGGACACAGCAGAGATTTTAGAAGTGCTGAAGTTTGATACTCATGAATATTCAGAAGAAAGCTCGAAGCTCCAGAACTTACTGAAGAATTTAAGTCCTGGTCGCATTGTTGCTATTGCTGTAGGAGATTCAGCTGCTAAAAATCTGCTGGAGGAAACTAGAGTAACTATTCAAAATCTTCTGGGAAGTAAGTTTGTCAGAGGATTGAGTTACAGGTAAATAATTTATTTTTCTCTTTTGTGCTGAATAAAGACTAGGTAGAGATTCTGCTGCTTTTGAGGGACTGGTTAAATTTTGACGGTGCCTGTTCTTAAATACTTCAGAGATTTCATGGCAGTACTGCAGTAGTAGTATTCAACGTGCAGTATTTTGATCATTCTTTTCAGTTGGCCAGAGTGGGACAGTAGAAGAGATATAATAGGAGTTACTAAAGAAGGAAACTTACTAACATCTGTGACATTCATTTAGTTTTTTGCAAATGACTTTTTGCAGTGCATGTTCTGAATTTGGCTATGTGCTGTACAGGGTCAGCAATATAAGTGAAATGGACACCAAATCTCTTAACAGTCAGTCTGTTCTTGAGCTTACATTAAGATGGTGTAGTATAACCTGTTTCTATTTTCTGCTATTTTCCAGGAAATCTGTCATTTATTGCTTCTATTCTATTCTTACCCCTCACTGTGCCACAATGTCTGGATTCCAGTTAGTTTCCTCCCTCTGCTTTTGCTAAGGGGGGCAGAGCATCAGTTTGGATGCCATATTATGACCTCAGTTCCAATCAGGAGCATGTTTGTGTTAGTGACTGTGTAGGCATATGGTCGTGGGGTGGGAAGTGCTTGCAAGTCTGCCGTTGAATCAGTTTGGTCAGAGGTGCTGCGATGTAATGAGTGTAGCCTGTGTGGTGGTGGTTCAGGTCGCTGTGCAGCCAGCCCTGACCTGACCTGGAGGTATGGGTTTTGGGCATTCATCTCTGCCAGTGACCTCCATGCTGGTTTGTCTGAAATGAGGAACTTCTCAGCCTACAGCTGGGAAAAAGCAGCCTTTCTTTCTTCTCTGCTGAACTGATTCTTGTCTGTTTTCATTAGTCCATAGAGCTTCTGCAGGCATTTAAAATTGTCTTGCTCTGCTGTGGAAGGTGGACAAGAAGTTCTCTCCAAATGTTCATGAAGAGAAACAGGGTCATTTTGTTAAATCTGTGAGGCTAATGAAGGAGATTTCAGCATGGAGGCAAATACTTTGTAACATACTTCTCTTCTGCCTTATCCTGCAAAATAGCATGGGATAAAATATCATATACCAACATTTTTTAGAAATAGCAAGAAATATACAGCTTGTTTGCTGCTGCTACTGAGAAGCTGGACCCAGTATGTTCTATTTCTGTGAACAAGGAACACAAAAGAGTTTCATTTGACCTTTTAATCCCAGTTGATAGGAACATCATGAGGGGACTGAGTTAAAGGCAAAAGTAAAAGTTAAAGTAAAAGTTAAAGGATTGAAGTTGATTTCGATATCTGCCTTTGAATCAATCATTAGCAACAAACTACAGTCCAGCTAGCTCACACTGTTTTCATTTGGTGTGAATGATTCAACTTTAATGATGCAAAGTTGTTCAGCTTTTTAATAGATGGTCTCTACTGCTTCCTCTGCACATCTAATTATGGCATTACAGACAAGTAAAGAACAGCAAAATAATAGTGGTTTTGGAATTTGGGGGCTGCTTTCCCTGCTGTGCAGTTTGTTTTTCATTTCCAAAAACTTGGATGCATTGAGCAGAGCCATAGGAAGAGGAAGGACATCCAGGACAGTTCTCTGCTCTGTGCTGATGCTCAGCCAAGTAGGCCAGCTGATGGGAGGTCCAGTGAGGGAGGAGAGCAAAAGTCCTTGGTCTTAGCCTTCAGAAACACTGATGGTCCCTCATGCAGAGATTGTGTAACATCACACAGTCCCTTTTCTAGGTCTGAGCATCTTGAAAGGTCTTGCAGCGGTCGCCAGCAGCTGATAGGGGCTGTGTCATAGAATCATATCAGCTGGAAGAGATCATCGAGTCCAGCAGTTTTCCCAGCCCTATCAACCTACTAAATGATTCCCCCCAACGCAACATCCACCTGTCTCTTAAACACCTCCAGCGACGGTGACTCAACCACCTCCCTGGGCAGCCTGTTCCAATGGCTGGCAACCCTTTCAGCGTAGAAATTCTTCCTAATATCTAACCTGAACCTCCCGTGGCGCAATTTAAATCCATTTCCCCTTGTTCTATCACTCTTCCCTAGGGAGAATAGACCAAGCCCCTGCTCTCTACAAGCTCCTTTCCGGTAGTTATAGAGTTATAGAGAGCGATGAGGTCTCCCCTCAGTCTCCTCAAGGCTAAACAGCCCCAGATCCCTCAACCTTTCCTCATAAGACTTCTGTTTTAAGCCCTTTACCAGCTTGGCAGCCCGCCTCTGTACCCTCTCCAGCACCTCAATGTCCCTCTTGTAGTGAGGGACCCAAAACTGGACACAGTACTCAAGGTGCAGCCTCTCCAAAGCCGAGTACAGGGACATGATCACCTCCCTGCTCCTGCTCACTACACTATTCCTGATACAGGCCAGGATGCCGTTGGCCTTCTTGGCCACCTGGGCACACTGCTGGCTCATGTTCAGCTGGTGTCCATCAACACTCCCAGGTCCCTCTCTGCCTGGCAGCTCTCCAGCCACTCCTCCCCCAGCCTGTAGTGCTGCTGGGGGTTGTTGTGTCTGCAGAGCCCAGTATTTGGCCTTATTGAATTTCATGATGTTGGCCTTGGCCCCTCTCAGCCTGGTGCCCACATAATCTGCTGGGATCGTGGGCCACGCTTCTGATCCACTGCTTGCCACAGGACTGCGTGGCAGCAGGCACAGTGACAGTAGGGTCGGTGCTGCCTCCTAGTCTTCCTGTGCCCCGGTAAGGCTGTCAGGGAGTGAGATCCTGTATCACTTTTCTTGTGATTTTTTTTTTTTTTTGGAGAAAACATGTCTTGTTGGATGTTGTACTAAAAATGTATCTGAAAGTCTCCTACGTTTGTATTAATATATTTATGTATGGCACATCCAAATAGTTTAAACTGTATTTCTTTTCACTGAGATCTGCTCTTTTTCCTTCTGCGTTTTGAAGTTGCATTTTGACATTGATTCGCAAGACTAAAAGGACAAACGGATTATTTATGATTTCTATCCTCTTTGTCCTGTCCCTTACCTGTCTGTGAAGAATTTGTTAAGGAACATTATATTTAAATGTCTACTGCTGTTTTTCACAGGCAAGCCTGGGCTTTCGTTGGTGTCATAGCTGGTGGAAATTCTTCTTGTAATGAATCAGTGAGAAACTATGAAAATCACAGCACTGGTGGGAAGGCTCTTGCTCAGAAAGAGTTTTTCACAGTGGATGGTCAGAAGTTTGTTGTGAGAGCTTACAGCGAATGGAATGATGGTATGAAAGCATTTTGTGAAATTCTGCAGTGGGGGAAGAAGTAAAAAATACTGTATATACTTTTCTTTTGATAGAACTGTTGGTTGCAGTTTAAATTGCTGAGTGCTGCTCTAAGGTTGGTGGGATTTGTTCTTTTCTTGCTGTGGGTGAAGAATGAGGACACAATTCTTTAGTACAACTATTTTCTCAGTCTATTTGCGTACAGGATGTGAACAGCATAACATTAAGGGTCTTAATTTTTAGTATATTTAGGTAGAGATAAGGAATCTTATAAAATACTGAAACAGACTTTTTTCTTTTCTTTTAGTAATTTGTCAGTCACATGTATTTTAGAGCTAAGCTTCTGAAATAGTGATTATGATCCTAAAAAGAAAACTTGGTAGAAGCCAAGATAGAAGTGTTTTATTCTCGGTAGAATCTTCTGTTGCTGTTTGCTGCTGAACTTTAAGCAGGATTTCTCATACCAAGGTGAATCAGTGATGTAAATAACCCGAAAGGCCTGCCACTCCTTTGCTCCTATCTTTTACTCATTTTGATGTTTAAGATGACTTTGATCTGAGTATTGCTTTTGTGGATAGTCATCTTTTCTGTCTGTATAATTACTAAGCAATATTATATTTGCCTCAGAAGAATTTTGGTGAGGTAGATATTTAATTGTTAAGTAACTGATCTATTTGATAGTACTTCTTTAGTGTTCATTACAACCCTCTGAAATCTTGTAGACTTGTATTTTGGTGGATTATTTTTTTAAAAGGTATTTCTTCTCCTTGCTGGTACTGTAGAGGATACGTAAAGGTTGCTGATTTATGCAAATCCATGACAAGGCAGTGTGGTTAATTTAACTTGCCAAACTGTTTTATTAATTGTGAATAAAAAAGGAAAGTCCACCTACGTTTTCTTGCTAGGTCCTTGATTACATCTGTAGAGTTTTAAATGGCATAAAAACTATCACTTGAAACAAGTAGAGGTAGCTGGACCTACAAATTTTTGCCATATGAGATTATGGTTTTTTTAAAAAAAATATATTTTTTTCTACCCCATCACTGCTAATTCTGTATTTTATTCATTTCATATGAGATCTAACAAATGTTTGTAATGGTATGTCATATTGGCACATTTCAGAGCAGAATTTTGCTTTAGAGCCTGCAGAATCTCATACAGTGCTTACTCGTATCTTCTTGGAGATGATTTTGTATTAAGTTGAATATACTCTTACGTTATATTTGCTTTTTTTCTTAAATTAGGTGTCCCAATTTCAGGCTTCCAGGTAGAAGCTCTAGATGGAGTGATACTGAATCTTCTGGATGATGTTAGTAGTTGGGAGCCTGGAGACCGGATTGTGGTTGCGAGCACAGACTATTCAATGTATCAGACAGAGGAATTCACCCTCCTTCCCTGTCCAGAGTGTACCAAACATCAGGTGAAAGTCAGAGGTATGAGAGCAGTTGCCACTTGAAGATTCATGTGAAATACATGTTCGTGGTAGTGCACCCTCAACAGTCTCTTTTGGTGGCAGCAGTAAATAACTTGTTCTGCGTTGCTCTGTCAGTGTAATATGTGTGTCAGAATGGAATATGTATTTCTCCTTGCTATAAAATTTCTCAGTGTGTCAGGTTAGCTTACTGTACTGATTCTCTGTCTTGTGTTTTTGCAGGCTCATAGAATGCTTTAGTTTTCTTTCAAGAGGTTTATACTTGTTTTCCTTTCTTGTCTTCTATCTTTTCACTAGTTCTCTTTATACATGGTTGAATGACTCTTGTGGACATTATCATTTCCTTTGCCTTTAGTGCCTTTCTATCTTTTGAAGCATTATAATGATAACAACTTCTGTTACTAAAAAAGGAGAAAAAGAAAAAAAAAAAAAAGAGGGAAGGTTTTGAACCTGCCTTTTTTCTTTCCCTCTGTTTCTCCTCAGTTCCCATTCTACTCCTCACCAGTGAAATGGTTATGAAATAAGTAGCACTTCCAAGACTTTGCTCAAATAGGATATCCGTGAGCAGCTGCAGTCTGTTTTTCCTTTGGGTGTGATATGCACAAAATGGTTATGTATGCCGTTGACCGTTTCTTCTTTTGTCTGAGTCATTCTGTTGACTTCACAGGAGCCTCCCATGGGACTGGCTTCCCAGCTCTGCTGGTGCCAGTGTTTTCCTTCTGCCACTAGTGCCATTGTCCTTCTTCCTGGTGCTCTGGTCCACTAACCTCAGCTGCCGAGCTTCACCTCTTTCTCCCTTCTGGTGGGCAATGGCAGCTTGCAACACAAACTAACTGGTTGGTTAGTTTGCAGGTCTTCAGGATCTAGTTTCATCCCATTCACCTCTGTACAATGCAGCTTCTTGTTCTTCAAACTACTCTTCTTTCTCTCAGAAGTTTTCTGTCAGTGCCCTCAACCTTTTCTCTTCCTCTGTGTCTTAAGGGACTACCAGTTTGCATGTCCTCTTTGCAGTGCTGTTTGCATTCCACAACATTGGTTAACGTGGGCCAAGTATTTTTATCGCGGTGTGAGGTCCCAAATATGGAAAAAGCATATCTAAGTATACCTTATGCATCGGAGAATACCAAGGTGTGTGAAGCTGCAGCGCTGACTTAGTGCTATCAAGCATGAGCTTCCTGGGCTTTGTTCTTAAGTGTCTCATGTTGTGTGTGCTACTGAGCACAATATTTTAAAGAGCAAGCTTAACTTGAAGGTTGCAGTAAGGTTTTTGTCACTACAGAATAATAAATCTGCAAACTATTTTATCTTGGAAGTCACATACTGTGAAAAAACAGCTGCTTTTAAAGGTTTTTTTAAAAAATTACATGATTTATAATATGACATAAAATACAAACTCTCAGGTTTTATTTTTTTTACAAACAATGCTATATGTACTATGTATACATCTGTAAAAGCTGCTAAAGGAGATGTTGTAGCCCATCTTGGGTGTTTTTTTTTTTCACTCCCAGTATCAAGTTCTCCTTGTCATAGAGATGGATACTGTTTTAAAAAACCCCACAAACTACCCTATATATTTGTTCCACAAAGAATTAATTTTCTGTGGAATGTCATACTTGACCTGCTGAAGAACTCATCATCTTTTTAAATTATTTCTTGTATTTTTTGGTAAGTTTTTAGCTGTTCTGGCCTGGTTTTAGTAGGAAAGCTAGAAAGTACCGTTTTGTAGGATGCCTAGTTCCTCTTTCTTTGCTTTATTTATGTATGCTAGTCAAATATGGGTTAAAACAACAGATAGCCTTCAAGGGGAGGAACGTAGTCCCACTTACAGACCTCTATTGTGTTTTTAAATGCTCAACAGCAAGTACAGAATTAATACGGCTCCTAGTTCTTCATACTGTGTTAATGACCAGTTTAGGCTTGTGTCCTTTTGTAAGCCTTGAAGGCATAGTGACAGTCTGTATTCAGGGAATCAATACATGGAAAAAAAAAAGGAGGGAAAAATATTTAAAAAAAACCCCAACACGTAAATACATCTTTTAAGGTTTGCAAAACCAGACTATTTTCTCGGTTTGTGTAGACAAGTAAGAAACTGATTGTTTCTTTGGAAGTTTAATGTGAAACTGGAGTATCTTGTCTTCTCTAAGTTTAGTTTATGTGTCGTCGTAATAGATATCTAGGAAAGAGCAAATTTAGTTATGAAAACAAATCCTTTTTTCTTTTAGAAGGAAATGAATACAGTATTTCGTAAAGGTATTTTGGCCTCACTTTCAGTTCTTAACTCTTCTTCAGAGCAGATTAAACAGTCAGTTTTCTTTTAATCTACATTTATGTTTCATTAAAAGTTTTCTAGATACGTTGGGTTAATTTAAACTTTTCTATGTTTTTTTCCCTTCTGTTTGCGAACTATTGGACTGAAATTAAGATGCACTTTCAAATAAAATGTTGGAATTTGTTTAGGATTAGTTGTCTTAGTAAAATGAAAAATACGTAGACAGTGCTTTGTTTTGAGAGGAAACATGAGTAGCATACTTGATTTGTCATCCTATAAGATGCTTAACATCATTGAGTCAACTGCAGTCTAGAAGCAGGGAATTTACTTGGTGTTAGCTGGGTTAATTTTTATCGTCTGACAGTTTTATGTGTTTTTCCTGTGTGTTAGCATAAGAAAAGTTATGAGAGAACAGCGTATTATGCTATTAAAATGCATAGGTTTTGTTGCTACAATTAGCTTGCTTATATAAAGTTGGTTGTATTCGTAATCCATGACAACACTTTTTTTTTTTTTTCCCCCCCCTTCCCCCTTCAATACTGTTCTTGGGCAGAAAACCCGCAGTTTCCTCATGTGGGAGAAGTTATTGATGGAGTGGACATGAGGGCAGAAGTCGGAGTTCTTACAAGGAACATCTTAATCAAGGGCGAAACAGAAAATACCTGCTATCGTGAAAAGGAGTGTCAGTTCTTCAGTTATGATACTTTTGGTGGACATATCAAGGTCTGAAAAACATTTTGAAGTAGCTTTCTATCATGTAAAGGGTTATTGAGGACAAAAAGATTAATCACAGAATTGAAGAATTGTCGAGGCCGGAAGAGACCTCTGAGAACATCAAGTCCAGCCTGACCCAACACCACCACATCAGCTAGACCATGGCACTAAGTGCCACATCCAGCCTCTCCTTAAACACCTCCAGGGATGGTGGCTCCACTCCTTCCCTGGGCAGTGCATTCCAATGCCTGATCACCCTCTCCATGAGGAAATGCTTCCTGATATCCAACCTAAACCTTCCCTGACGTAGTTTCAGACCATACCCTCTTGTCCTGTCACTGGCTGCCTGGGAGAAGAGCCCAACCCCCACCTGACTACAACCTCCCTTCAGGTAGTTGTAGAGAGTGAGAAGGTCCCCCCTGAATCTCCTCCAGGCTAAACACCCCCAGCTCCCTCAGCCTCTCCTCATAGGACTTTCCCTCTAGTCCCTTCGTTGTTGCTCTCCTCTGGACTCGCTCCAGCACCTCAGAATCTAATGCTAAACTTCAAAGGATTTGAATATTTAAAGAACATGAATTTATACAGCTGCTTTGAGTAGAAGTAACTTTGTACTCATCTCTCCCAAAATTAGTTTTAATTCAGCAAGACTTTGCAGAATTTGAGGAAGGGATATCAGTGCATGAAATGTTGTAGAAGTATCCAGCATACATTGCAACATTACATGGCAGGAGTTAAACCTTAGAAGTCGTGTCTATGCATGGCATCCTGTAATATTGCAGAATAAAGTTTGATCTCTGTTTTCTCCATCTTCCCTCCTCTCACTGCCTTTTTCCTCCCCAAGTGATGAGTATTGAGACCTAGCTGCCTCAACTGAAATGGGGCACTAAAGAGACATGGAGAGGAAAGAAACTGACTTCAACCATGATGGCGGTTTTTTATTTATTAAATAAATAAATAAATAAATGAAAGTACTAGGGTTATTTAAAGGAAACTGCTTCTAATTTCTTTGGTTACCGTAAGCAGAAAAAAAGCTGAGGGGAAGCAGTAGTGTAGAAAATAATAGTTGAACTTGCATTTATTTATGTTTTTAGATTAAAGGATTGAGCAGCAGTGTGTCAACTCTTCACTGATGCAGAGAAGTTTGAGGCCTTGTGTTTTAGATGCAATTGTATTTGTGCTCATTATGTGCTGGTCACAATTTAAATCTCTCTTCCTGGTATATTTGGATGCAGATTCTAATTTTATAGTGGTGGACATAATGGTGGGAAAGAAAACATGCCACTGTGTGGCAGCTTTGTTTTGTGGAAGAGAAGTAGGGCTCAAGACTGTCTCCTGTGTTTAAGATAGTATCATGAAAGAAGATAATAACAAGCTGTGAATCTTGCAAAGTGTGACCTTGATTACTACAATAGCAAAAACATAGCAGACTGCTCAGATGTCTGGAAGATAGAATAGAAAACAAACATTTTGAGTTGTCAGAGTTTTTAAACTGTTCCCAGAAGACTCAGAGTCGCTGAGTGTCTGCTGCCAAACCTGGGCTTCAGCACTTAAAAGCATTTTCAGCTTATGTTAATCTTTCCTCCTGAAGCAGAGGCAGCCTGGGCAATCACAAATGTTAATGACCTTGAGGGTTTTGATCATCTCAGATTTTCTACTAGTCACTGGGGCAGTAGTACAAAAGGAGGATTTATTGGCAGTGAGGAGAAGCTGTAGTTTGTAGTTTTGCGACTGCGTTAGTGCTTTTAAACGTTTAGAGTCAGAGATCTCGGGGATGGCTGGTTTTGACCATACCTCTTGTATTTTAGGCATACAAACCTTAGGAGAGTAGTTAGGAGAGGAGGGGAAAAAACTCCATATTACTTATTTCCATAGAGGGCAAAGTACATATGAAAATTATTATTCTTGTTAAATACCCAGTACAGGTAAGTTAATGAAATAACAAAGCAGTTTCTTTTTCTGTAGCATAGCTCTTTTGGTTTCTGTTTTTGCAACAGGCTAGGTGGAAGAAAATACTTCTGCTTCTCTGTGTTACGGTACATCCGTATTATGCTTTTACTTTTTATTAGGTAGTATTGCTTTGAAGTTGTATGATTCTGAACACAATTTCTTATCTACCTTAGTAAAGAAGTTCCTCTGGAGTGCTGTGTTCAGTTTTGGATTTCCATTGCAGAGAAGATGTAGGTGCATTGGGATGTGTCCAGTGAAGGCAGTGTGTTGGACTAGATGATAATGAGTGAGGAGGAGCTGAGAGAAGAAGGCTTGTTTGGTGTGGGGATGATGGACTGGAGGGATCTTATTGCTGTCTTCAGGCACTGGGTTGGTTTCAGAGAGATCAGAGCAATTCTTGGAGATGCATGGAAACAGGACAAGAGGCAATGGGATTAAGCTTCTACAAGGCAAATTCTGCTTAGATACCAGGAAAATAAAAGGAAAGAACCAATTGATGTCATATGGCCGTCTCTGTGGCTGGAGGTGTTCCGTGAGCAACGTCCTGAGTAGCTGTGTTTAAGCTGACCCTGTGATGAGCTTGTGATTGGACCATGTATTTCAACAGGTTTCTTTGAGTCTGTATTATTCTGTGATTTTATTCAGCTGAGCCCATCCCAGGTGGGCTACACTGGTGCAGCTTCAGCATGCACAGGCCCTCATGTAAGTGACTTCTCTTTTTTTGGACAATTTATGATTATATGTTTATTTATGAAGGATATTATTTTGTAAGACAGGATATAGAGGAAGAGAGTAACTACTGTTCTAACTTTTCTTGTGTTGGCCTGAGATAATTGTGTACATCTATCTTCTGTACATCTGGAATAGCTGATGTATTAACTTAAATTTTGATTGGTTAAAAAGCAAATACTTGGTTATTCGTTCTACACTTTTCATTTCATTTTTAGATTTTGAAGAATTTTACATCTGTTCATCTCTCCTATGTGGAATTGAATCAAATGGGCCAGCAGCAGATTGGAAGTTACCCTGTTCACTTTCACCTTTGTGGCGATGTGGATGAAAAAGGAGGTTATAGTTTTAAGACTTACCTGGAAGGTCTTTCCATTCATCACTGTTTTTCTAGATGTGTGACTGTTCATGCAACTAATGGCTTGCTGGTAGGTGCAAGGAGAGTAAAACAGTGTGTTGAAATAAATGTTAAAAAAAGCATTTAGAGCAAAAGTAGGCCTCACCTTTCCTTGAGTATAATATTGTGGGGTTTTTTAATTACAAAAAAAAAAAAATAACAAGTGGAAACAGTAACTTACTTTTGACACAATTGGGGTTTCACAATTGGGGTTTTTTGGGGTTTGGGGGTTTTTTTTTCAGATTTTTCCAGGCAGCTAAGCTCTCTAGACATAGTAGTGTGTTTGTAAGGGATAAATAAAACTATACGTGAATCATCTGAACTGCTGTTAATTGAAGCTTTGCTCTACAGCTGTGCCAGGACAGTAAAACTAGATGGTACTTGTCAAATAAATCTGTTAACGCTGTTGCTGCTGACATAATGAACTTGTATTTCTGCAGATAAAGGACACCATTGGTTATGACACACTAGGTCACTGTTTCTTCATAGAAGATGGCATTGAGCAAAGGAATACTTTGTTCCACAACCTTGGACTAGTCACAAAATCAGGCACTCTTCTTCCTACAGATAGAAACATCAGCATGTGTATTAGTATTAGGGATAAAGTATATGGAAGTTATGTCCCAGTGCCAGCCACGGACTGCATGTGAGTATTTCACGGTGAAAAAGTAAAACCAAACCAGCTACAGCAGTTAAACTGCTGGTAATCTCTTGACAATGCATAGATGAGGACATTTTCATTTATAATTTATTGAATTCAGACACCTTAACTGTAGTTTACATAGTAGTAGTAATTTAAAAAAAATACTATATGGTCTTTATAAAAGAGGGAAAATAAGTTGTTTTGTAGGAAGATGGTTGTTTCTTGTGATACTTGTTCAATAGACTTCTAAAGCTGCTTCTTTACTTAGGTGCCTTTGCATGCACATTCTCAAATTGTCATTGCTAGTTTTTCTGCATCCTACTAATCTCTTGTAGAAGCTTATTAAAACAGTTTATTATTTCATGGTGTAGCTGAGCAACACCAAATAAAATACTGTGCATTGAACTATAAGAAGCATTTCTGACTAGTGACTTCGGGCATCAGTTTAGCGTTTTCTGATGTGCATGTTACAAAGGGGAGGTATTTCTGTAGGAGCTAGAGCTTTGGCATGATAACTTTTTTTTCTGAATAATATTTCAGGGCGGTTTCAACGTTCTGGATTTCTCATCCAAACAATCATCTTATAAATAATGCAGCAGCAGGTTCACAGGTGAGGCATATGGATGTAATTCAGCATAAACTATTCGTGCCACTGATATTCGTAAAACCTGTAACATTTACACTGCCAAAAATAGGTACATTTTTCTTTTTCGTGTATGAGTTTTATGTTCGTTTTCTGTTTGGCAGCTTATTGGCATTTCAAGTGTGGTGTTTGTCTAGGTGTGTGTTTAAGAGATGCCAAAAATCTTTGTTCTGGACGGAACAGAGGAGATCTCTTCCTTCTTAATAGGTCTGACAATGGTGTCAGTGTGTATGTAGAAATAAATCTTTTTATTTCTGAAGAACTAGTGCACTTTGTCTTAAGGCTTTTTTACTTTCTATAGGTTGTCATGAGTTTACTGTGTGACTGCTCTGCAAGATTTTTCTTCATAGTTGTAGTTATTGGAATGAGAAACGACTACCAAAAACATTTATTGATGTAGAACAGCTACATCACTTTTATCATAAGTCATTAGTCATTTGTTTCCCATCAGTGACCACTGACATGTTTTTACTTGTTTTAAGTCCTGTATTACTGCAGATGTTGTCACAGCTGCTTGCACAGTAAAGCTAAACTACTCAGTACATGTTGTGAAGGAGGGGACTGGAGTTTGTTCTGTGTCTACATTGGGTGGACATGAATGGTTTTGAGTGGGTTTTTCTGAAGAGATCAGTGGGAATGGAAAATAGGAAAGATTTTTCTTGTTGCAAGGCTCTGGTGCTGGAAGTAGAATGTGAATATGTGCCTGTGTATTCTTAGACACAGAATGCATAATAAAGCATTATTAATAGAATAAAAAATATTTAAATAAGTTGAAATATCTGGAGTATAAAAAACCAGAAAATTTTATTTTGCTTGTTGTGTGGTCTGGCTTTTTTTTGGGGGGGGGGAAACTTTTCTAGTTGGCTGTCTACCGCTAAGAAGAATCTGGACAGACTTTCCAAATCAAGCCAGTTCTTGTCTTTCCAACACAGTGTCTTTTAATTTTGCCTGCTTTACATAATATTCCTTTACCTTGTTTTAGCATTGCAGGCCAAATTAAAGGAAATGGCTTCTTTTATCTGGTGCTTAAAATCTACAGGGTCGTCTTGTGTCTCTGTAGTGTATACCAGTAGATGTTGTTTCCTTTTGTTATGGGAATATGCCTGGTCAGAGCAAGCATTTGTGTATGTGAAAAAGTTTTGCACTACTGTAACTCCCTTACAGGAGTGTAAACACATTAGTATAAAGGGACTGCATCTTACTATGTTTCAGAAACCGAATATTCCACTGTGTTGATACAAAACCTGTGCTGTGTAGGGCTTTTGCTGTTATAAACTATAACTATTCACAAGCAAATTAAATTTCCGACCCTCCAGCTCCTTCATTACACCCTACTGCAACAATAGACTTCATTGTGTATCAGCAATAGATGTTTCTTGTGTTTGAGCTGTATATGAGAGAAGGGGGAGTAAAAACTTTTTCCAGTTTTCTGGAAGCACTTGCAGGTGTTTAAGGAACTTTTAAGTTCATTAAACATTCTTTTCAAGCTTTGGGATGTGTTTTGGATAAAAATTACTTGATTCTGCCAAGCACAGAGCTGTATTTAATTATGTGTGAAGTAACATTTTGGTATTTTTATTAATGGAACATCCACATTTGCTCTGAAATCGTTAATCACTAGAAATGTCAAAGTGTGTCATCATTACAGATGGGAATATGTTGCTGAGAAGCAGAATTTCCAGGGCTGTTTGGAAAATGAGTATATTCTCAATGAAATGCTTGACATCTAAGCCAGAATGAATTTGCTGTGTCCATGTTTCTTTAGAAAGAAAATATTCTTTAGGAGAATATTGACTGTTTTTCTTTAGATGGAGCACTCAGGGCACAGAGTTTCTTTATCTACTGTTTACCCCTTTAATGTGCTTTATGCAATGATTTTTTAATTATTATTCAATTTTACAGGGGCACAGAGCATGTGATGAGGCAAAACTTTTTCATGTTTGTTGATAACTGCTATGCAGGTGCTGTGGCAATGCCTCCTCTTGTGAACCCAGATGTGGTTGAAAGGGGTACTTTTCTGGGTCTGATTTGGCAGATAAATCCAGTTTCTTTAAGAGCAGGGATGTTGAAGTGGAGAAAATGAACAGATGCTGAAATTATTACTGCATGTTATTGGCACGGTACTCTGAACTGGCCAGCCTTCTTGATGTGCTTTTTTCCCTTCTAAAAGCTCTTATGCGTTTTTTGGCTGTCTCGTTAAATTCTGACATAAGCAGACATGAACAAACCTTAGTCAGACGATAACAGTAAGGAGAGGAGGTGGTTTTGAGTATTTTACTGTAAGCAATATGATTTACTAGTAAACAGGAAAATCCAGACTATGTGATGAAATATAACTGAAATGCAAAAATTACAATAACACTGACAGTTTTCTGGTTTGAAATTTAGAGGATCTTAAATGTGTGGTGTTACATGGCCTCACTGAGAAGCAAAATACTTTCTAGTGCATGTCATTCACTAGAACATAGCCTTATTTGCAAACTTCTACTTCCACACTAAGCAGTTGTTTGGAGACTTCATTTTGAATAATATATTCCATTGTGCACAGTTGGTTTGGACTATGTTCTTATTTGCTTCCTTGCTTAAAATATCCAAGTTCAAGTTAGCATACATTTATTTTGTTACTAGATACATGAGCACTGATAGTAGTATCAGAATTATTTGTAAGTAGTGTCTTTCTCTCCTTACTTGCAGGATGCTGGAATATGGTATTTGTTCCACAGGATTGCTACAGGAGATTCTCATAGTTTAGCCATTGAAACCAAGTCAGAGCTTACACCCCTAGGAATCTTCTACAACAACAGGGTTCATTCTAATTTTAAGGTAATGTATGATATAATTTATTTTTTTAAAACATTATTTCTTTATTTGTAGCTATGGTACACTAAGACCTATAAGCTGATTAGGTGATGGATTTGTGCTGTTTGAGCTGCATGTTTCTATCTAGGTATTAGAGAACAATATATAATCAATATATGTGTAGTTTCTTGCCACATTTTTGAGTATTAGCTGTTTGTCCTTACAAAGATATTAATCACAGTGAAAATCAATTAATACTTCTAATGAAATAGATTTCAGATGCTATTCTCTTACTGATGATACTGTTTTCTACTTTGAAGAAAGCTGACCCTTGAAGCATCAAAGTTTAATACAGTTGTGATTCGTCTAATAGCTTCCTGGAGTACCTGTGGCTTGTTTTCTTGAGTCTCTAATGTACAGTAACTCAGGTGTTGGCACATGGTGGCACAATCTCTAACTAGAGATTAAGCTCTCAGGTTGCCTTCAGGAGCCCTGCCACTGGCAACAGTTTTTTTGTTGGTGGATTCTCAGCCTATATACAAACATTCAGTATTGTTTCATTAATGTGACTGTAGTATCTTTTTCACCTTCAACTAAGTGAAATTAAAGTCCTTAAATAAATAATTTCTTTTGGAATCTAGCTGCTTTATGCTTGTGTGTGTATATGTAATATAATACAATGACATTTAGAAAGCCACCTAACTTTCAGTTTACTTAAAGTTCAGGATCACTGCTGGATTTTTTTTTCTTTTACCAAGTAAAACTGATTTTATTTGACAGTTTAATGTCTGGGAAACCAAGAAATGATGCACTGTTTTGTAGAAGTTGTGTATAGTATGTTTGGAACTGTAAGGCACTTGCTCAGATTGGAATTAAAGCATAATGAATTCAGAAGTGCATTGTAAAGAAAAAGATGTTTCAGTTGTGTGGCTCTTATTATATTTAAACAAGGTTAGCAGTTTTTGTGCTAAAATTCTGTGCTAGAGGAAATTCAACAGCAGGTCTACTAATGTAGGAGCACTCAGATGTAATTGTAATTTGGATCAGAGGCAAATGTAGCTTCAGACATTTGTCTAAGTAGTTCAAGTTAGATAACACAGATGCTTCTTTCTGCTTCTGTTTTCCCAAGTAAGGTATTTCATACTGGATTACTGAGCTTTAGTCTGACTGCTTGGGCAACAATCGGCCTCAGTGGTGGAGGCAGTTTAGTTTTAAAGTGGAATACAAAGCATTTTTCATAGTGAGTTTTTTTGGTTCTTTTTTTTCCCCGTTTGTGAGAATATTTTGACTTCACCAGAACACTGACTTCCAGATTTTCCAGAACAGCATCTGGAAATAAGTGTAAAACCTTAAATAATTAGATGTTGTAAAAAAAAAATCTGAAATGAACTTCAGTGATTTTTCCTTTTTTTTTTTTCAAGTCCCAGGCAATTCTTTTCTTCTGCCCAAATTAGTGTAGACAGATCGTGTTTCTCCCTTGAACAATATGGCAATTAAGGACAAACGGAAAGTTCTATGAGTTTCTAGTACGTGTATTGAATGCAATGTAGAGTTGAAATTTTAGAAAATTAATGTTTATTCAGTCTTTAGTTTTGGATAGTATGAATTTTCTTTCCTTGCTTGTTTCAGGCTGGTTTGTTCATTGATAAGGGTGTTAAAACAACTAATGCGAGCGCTGATGATCCCAGAGAATATCTCTGTTTGGACAACAATGCAAGGTAAAGGATATTGTCTTTCAAGTGAGTGAAAAATGGCAAAGTTCAGAGGTTGCTCTTACATTCCTGTGAGAAAAAATATTTTTAGAACAGTGTATTTATTTATAAATGATAATTAAACAGTAAGTTCATATGTATTATTTTCCCTCATCTGTTCATCTGCTTTCGGAAGAACAGAGCATGGTATGCATTAAAGGAGTTCGTTGTTTCTTCCAAGCCCTTGTGCAGAAAACCTTTCAGCCTCTTAGAGGACATCATTTTAAACATGCTCTACTTGTCATGCTTAAAGTGTTTTCTGGAACTGCCTGAAAGTAAAGTCTTACTTTAAAATCTGCTTTTCTGATTTATGATTCAGTTCTAAATAATTATTAGAAAAAGGCTTAATAGAGCCAAGTAATATATCCACTTGCATTTCTTACTGCTGAATGCTTCCTGCTGTACCTTCTGGACTCAAGAGACCGTAGCTCAGTGATAGAATTTTACTAAAGGCTATTTGCAGAGATTGTACAGTCAATGTGTCGAGGGTTAGGGCTGGGCCGACCACTGAACATTGGCAGATGCTCTCTAACCGCTCTCCGTCCCCAAGTGAGAAGAGAAAGAGAATCAGGCAGAGAGACTTATGGGTTGGAAAAGAAAATTAAACAGCTTTCATAGTAATAGTACTAATAAGAAGTGAAAGTAATGATAAATATATACAAAACCTATATCAAATCTGACTCCACCCCACCAGTAAGCAATCCCCACTGATGATGGAGAGCAGACAGCACCAAGGAAGCCGCAGGCTCAGCGACAGAGAGGAATTGGACATAAGAGTAGGATTTCAGGAACTTGGGTTTGGGATCAAAGGCAGAAGAATGGAAGCAGTCCGCCTCAGACACCAGCCATTGAAGAATAGACCTTAACCCCTGTGATCCCTCAACTTTATACTGAATATGACATATATGGAATGGAATACTTTTGGTGGTCACCTGTCCTGTCTATTCCTCATTGGAGGCGCAACCTTTTACTTGCTTGTGACCCCTTTTACTTGTTACACAAGATCCAGCAGCAACTCTGGTCACTATGGGAGCAAGTATCAGCAAGAACCTTTCTGCATCCCAACCCCTGGCAGTAACTGTAAACATCAGGTGTTACCACTCCTGGTAGCAGACACTGTCTGCAAAAACATGCTGTTAACTTGAGAAAGTGCAGCCTCTTAGGAGAGGCTGAGCTGAAAAGTAAAATCACTGAACAGAGTTGGTTCTGTTTAGCTCAAACCAGGACACAGCCTCATATATTTCAGTGTCCAAAGTGAGAGAAAATAATGGAGAGTCTAGGAAAATTCCAGGTTATACTGTATCTGGTCAGTCTTGTCCTGGAATAGTGGTCAAATGACAATATTGGATAAATGTATCTGTGAACATATTATTGTGACAACTAAGCATTAAGACTGAAAATACAGTTCGTAAGATTATCTTTATTTCTGATCAATCTGTGTTTAAGATGTGTTAAGTGATAGTCACGGATGCAGACAGTCAATTTCTCAATTCTGATGATACTTGGTACTTTGTGATTTAGAAATGAGCATGCTAGTTGAAAGTTTTGACAGAAAACACCTGTAACACTTGTACATTACCTCAGCCAGAACAGATAGTCAAGAGGGACATAAAAGGGGCCAAATGCCATGTGAGAACCTCTAGTGTGTTGACAGGACGTCAACAGAGGATACAAGAAACTCATTGCATGAGATGGAGTTCATCTTTCAAGGCAGCTAAAGAAGGAATGAGGCACTCTGCAATTACATGAGGCCACTAATCATTGCGCATGGAAACAAACTGGACAGGTTTAAACATAAATTGAGGATCCTGAGGCTGTTGAACACAAACATTCACCCATAATCCCCTTCTTTAAGAAGGGCAGGGCAGATGCAAATTAGAGTACAAGGTGATCAGGTTAAGGGGCATATCATAGAATATGTATTTACCTGTGCAAATTTGCCTTTTTGTTTCTTCGTTTGATTTGATATGTATTTTTAAAAAAATACTACTTTTTCTCTGAGATCTTGGGGATAATCAAGGGAAAGCTTGCACTAGTTTTTAACCAAGCTGTTTGTTCCTGGTGTTTAAAATAGATTACAGACATAGCTTACCATACGAGACTGTAATGGTAGCAATGCAGAGTGTCTGGGTGGGAATAAAAAAGGATCTCAGGTGTGCTCATGAAGCACTCCTTAACATCAGAAGAATTGGACAGATTTGAAGGAGAATTTAGACAGATCTCCAGCCTGTTGTTGTATAGTGTATGTCAGCTCTCTGTGTCCATCCCAGGAGCTTTAATTCCCTTTGTCAAGCTTTGACATTAATGCTGCAATGCGAGTGAGGAGGAAGAACTTTGGGGAGGGCAAAATCAAAAAACAAAAGGGTAAAAGTAGATGAGATGCAGCTAAAGAAGCTCAGGGAGATTGAGCGGAATCTTGTGAGGGTTACTGGGAAAGAGCAGTTTTACATTCCTGCTTCGTTATACCCCGAAGACAATCTTCTAGAAGTAGAGAGGTAGAGGTGCACCTAGTTTGGGCTTCTGTCATCCTAAACTTAAAATAGAGTGGATTTTGCCCATCGGATGGGCATGGGTGTTTATCTTGCATGCTCTGTCAGCCCAACGTAAGCAACGTGTAAAACAAACTATTATTACACTGAGCATTTGGGTTTTTATCTGTCTCAGGTTTCGACCTCATCAAGATGCAGACCCTGAAAAGCCTCGAGTTGCAGCGCTGATAGACGGATTAATCTCTTTCAAAAACAATGATCATGGGGCCTGGGTCAGGGGAGGGGACATCCTCATTCAAAACTCAGGGTAGGTATCCAGAATCAAACAGCTGCAAGTTGTTAAGATGTTTCCTCTGTTATGAAAGTGCATTACAACAGGGTAATAAGAGGTGACTGATGCTCTAACTCAAGGAACTTCTCAATATCTTGAACGGCTTTCACACTATCCCACTACTTTAAATGAAACAAGTTTATATGTGATTAGATGAGAACCTGCCTTAAATCGCAGAGAGAAACTACGTAATAAAAAGAAGTCTAAAAGTTGGTATAGACAGTAAATTTATACTGAAGTTCTCCTGCAAGTTTCATGTTCTTGATTAAAATATATAGGAAATTACTTGACTATTTTTTTAACAGCAACATTTTTATAAAATTTATTAAGCTTGTGGTGTTTCTAAATTCCATTAATAGAAAAATTCAGGCTTTCTTCAATACGTAGGAGGATGTGCTCTTACAGGAGCTTATTGTAGGATTTGCATTCGGTCACTATGTGTTGCATGATCTCATCGAGAGGTGATGTCACTGCTGACAGGGAGGCTGGATTAAAATGATCCTAAGGTCCCTTCCAGCCTAGGCCATTCTATAATTCTATGATTCTATGATAATCCAGAAAACATGACTGAAACTTTGAACTTTCTTGTAGGTTTGCAGACAATGGAATAGGTTTGACATTTGCTAGGTGAGTATGTTAATCACTGCTGCTTTTTCTTGCCAAGAAACTTAAACATACATCCACCCATTACATTTAATATCAATCTATAGAAATTAATATCCATCCATTAAAATTAATAGATATACTTTCATAAGGCTGTCATTTCATTTTTTGGGCCAGTCATGCAAATAATATTGTAAATGCTATAAACTGACACAGCTGCCAAAGCTTGCACTTCAGTTCACAACTTGTGCTTGGTTTACAGCACGGTTAGCTGCCTCTTTACCCAAAGGGTTATGTTTATCTAGATATTTTTGGTATTGTATGATTCCTTAGGCAGTTTTGATTTTCCTCCTGAACAGTTGGAAGTGACTAATTGAAAAGAAAGAGGATCCACATTTAGAGAGGGCAGAGTCTATTTCTAATAAAAAAGAATCAAGTAACGTGTATAGTAAGCCAAAATTGCAGCCATTTAGGTTATGACAGACTGTTTCTAGAATTGCAAAATTGACCGTAAAAGAACGTGCTACACTACAAAGGGAGATAGAAACTTTAATGCTCAGCTCCCTGCTGATATTTCAAACAGCGTGTAATACTGTTAATGATTAAACTCACTGTTCTGTGTGTTCTAAATGAAGTCTAGGCTACTCTGCTTTTAGGAGGACTGCTGCAGAAGTACAAGTAGGATTATACCTCAGTGTTCATCTGCTGGAGAGTCTTGGCTAAAAGCTTATCTCTGGTGTTGCTTTCATAGTGATGGGAGCTTCCCAAATGATGAAGGTGCCAGCCAGGAGGTATCTGAGTCGCTGTTTATAGGCGAGAGCAAGAATTATGGGTTTCCAGGCGGCCAAAATAAATATGCAGGAACTGGAGGAATAGACAACAAGTCACGCACTCTGCCTAGAAATCGGTAAGCATGTTACAGTGAAGGAATTAGAAATGATGCAAGAAACATTCTCTGTATCAGGTGTAAATACCCTTCTTTCTTGAGCTGTGAGAGATTAGATCTCTTGAAGGTGATGCTCTCTTCTTCTTTTTAACACTTTGTGTGCAGCTGGGTCACTCATGTTTTTGCTGAGTCAGTTTTCATCTAGTTTCATCTAGTGATCGCTTTTCTCTAGCAATTTAAGTTATCATACTTCAATGGGAGTCATGCTTGTTTAACATAATGCCAAGTCCTGCCCTTGCCAGGAAAGAAAGGTGAGGTAGGCCACCCAGAGCAGGTTGTCCAGTACCACATTCAGGCAGATCTAGAGTATCTCTTAAGGATGGAGACCCCACAACCTCCCTGGGTAGCCTGTGCCAGTGCTGAGTCGCTCTCACAATGAAGAAGTTTCTCCTTATGTTCAGGAAGAACCTTCTGGCAAGTGCTTCTGGACCTTTCACTGCACACCACTGGAAAGAGCCTGGCTTTGTCTTCTTTGCACCCTGCCTTTAGAGATTCTTGTGCGTTGAAGAGATTCCTGCCTGAGCCTTCTCTGCTTCAGACTGAGCAGGCTGAGGTCTCCCAATGTTTCCTGCTATGGGATGTGCTCCAGTCACTTATCTTTGTGGCCCTTCACTGGATGGACTCTTTACAGTAGGTCCATGTATGTCTTGTACTGGGGACAACCACTCTAGGTGTGGCTTCACCTCCCTCAGTCTGTTGGCAACACTTCTCCCAATACAGCCCAGGTTACCAGGGCATGTTGTTGGCTTATGGTCAACTTGGTTTCCACCAGGACCTATTGGTCCTTTTCACTGGCACATAGGGTTATTCCTCACTAGGTGAGATTTTCACTTCTCTCTGTTGAACTTTATGAGGTTTCCATCTGTCAGTATCTCTGACCTGTTAAGGTCTGTCTGGATCATAGAACCATAGAACAATTCAGGTTGGAAAAGACCCTTGGGATCATTGAGTCCAACCATTGACCCTACACTACAAGTTCACCTCTAAACCATATCACCCAACACCCCATCTAAACGACACTTGAACACATCCAGGGATGGTGACTCAACCACCCCCCTGGGCAGTCTATTCCAGTGTCTGACCACTCTTTCCGTGAAGAATTTCTTCCTAAACTTGCCCTGTTGCACCTTGCAACCATTCCCCCTGGTTCTGTCCCTGATTACTTGTGAGAAGAGACCAGCACCAACCTCTCTACAATGTCCTTTCAAGTAATTGTAGAGCATGATGAGATCCCCCCTCAGCCTCCTCTTTGTCAAACTGAACAGACCCAGCTCCCTCAGTCACTCCTCATAAGGTCTGTTCTCCAGGCCCTTCACCAGCACCACGACTGATCCAGGTTCTTCCTGGGTGGCAGCACCACTCTCTGGTGTATCAGCTGCTTCTCGCAGTTTTGTGCCCTCTTCAAACTTGGTGAGACTGTACTCAGCATCATCATCTAGATCACTAATCTAGATCTTGTTGAGTAAGATTGGACCCTATATTGACCCGTGGGGGGCACCACTAGTTACTGGTCTCCAGGCAGACCTCATATCACCACCCTTTGTAAGTCTCTTGGGCCAACCATTCAGCTAGTTTTCAGTCCACCTCATTGTGGGCCTCTGGGCCAAACCTTTCGGTTGCTTTTCGATCCACCTCATTGTCTGTTCATCTAGCCCATTCTTCATGTGGATTGTATGGGATACAGTCTCAAAAGCCCTACTGAAGTTTAGGTAGACCATGTCCATTGCTCTTCACTTAGCTACCAAGACAATCATTTCATCACACAGGTTTATCAAGTTAGTCAAGCATGACTGCTCTTTGGTGAATCCATGCTGATTGCTCCTGATGATTTTCTTGTCCTGCATGTACCAGGCTGGTTTCCAGATTAGCTGCTCCATCACCTTCCTGAGGATCAAGCTGAGGCTTACTAGTCTGCGGTTCCCTGGGTGTTCTTTCCTGAAGTTAGAAGTGGCATTTGCCTTCCTCCAGTCTATGGGCACTTCTCCCAGTTGCCGTAATCAATCAAAGAGCAGGTGTTACTCTCCTGTTGTACTTCCTGTATTGGGAAAGGGGCATATTTGCAAATGGACAGTGATAGGTCTGTTAACAGGAAAGTTCAAAAGAGTGGGGGATTTTTTGACTCGTTAGATGAGTACAGAAAGATTTCTCCTTTACTAAGACCTATCCTGCAACTCATTCTCTTAACGTTGCATTCTTGTTTCTTCTGCAAGGAATTGTATTTATGACACAGATTCAGGCTTATCTTGGGTATTGTTACAGGATGCTATAAATATTTGCTTGCATTAACAGAACATTTCCAATCAGAGGCTTTCAAATTTATGATGGACCTATTCACCTTACGAAATGCACATTCAAAAACTTTGTGCCAACTCCAGACAGATTTACCAGTGCAGTTGGATTCCTGATGAAAAATCCATGGCAGATGACACCAAAAAACAACATTTCTCTTGTGAAGTTTGGTCCAAATGTAAGTTTATTACAAGTTTTCTTTTATTCTTGCAAATGGCTTTCTTCTTACTATATATAAATAAGTATGCAAAGTGGCCCTAGGTCATCTTTCCCGTACATCCCTACTCCAGAGCTTCTCTCTTGGTTGAAAGTCATCCAAGATGTATCCTTTGTCTCCTAAGCAAAAAATAAGTAGGGAGAAGTAGGATATGTTGCAATAATGATTTTTTTCATAGCTAATGGCAAACCCAAAAGGATATTTTTCTAAGGTTTGATATATACTCAAGTATTCTCAGCTGCAAATATTAACACCATTCAGAAGCAAGAGCTGCCCTGAGCGTATAACTAAAAATCAAGATGCCAGTGTCCTTACCATAAGATTTTTAATCAACTTTTGTCAAATTCCTGTGTGTCTGCAGGTATGCAAGTGTTGGTCTGTGCTTCGCTGGGGAAAAATACAAATATTTCAATTGTTGTTGCTAGGTTTCTTTGAAAGCCTTCTTTGGAAAACCTGGTCCCTGGTTTGAAGAAGGAGATCTGGATGGTGACAAGAACTCGGTATTCCATGATCTAGATGGTTCAGTGACTGACTACAAGGATACGTATGTGGGCAGAATGGATAACTACTTAATTCAACACCCCAAATGCATTAGTGTTACAGAATGGAGTGGAGTGGTTTGCAGTGGGACCTATGCACAGGCTAGTACACTTGTAGCTTTCTATTTGGGGCGGATCTCCAGTATGAACAACGTGTGGGGGCAGGGGGAATGGAAAAACTACAAGATACCATGTCTGGGTATAAAAATTCTGTAATATTTTAAAAGTACTTTTATGCATATTACACTTGTCACGAAGTTGTATATATCGTTTCCTTCATCACACATACTGAGGATAAGGTATTAGATGTTGCAAGATAAAACCAAATTTGTACACATGTCAGGAGTTCTGTATTGCAGCCACATCTGCTAGAATTTTGTATTGGGAGTGTTTACTTCCACTGAAGTTCTATTTGACTTTCTTTCACAGGATGGGTCTTAAGGGGCTTTTCTTTCCCCACCCATAAACAGTGATGTTAAATACTACCTTCTGAATACAGTGTCACGTAGGTTTAATTCCCAATATGATTCTTATTCTATATGAGTTTGACCAAGTAGTGTGGCTGACTAGTTTTATTTTTTTTCCCCTTCCTCCCTGCTTTTCTCTGTCAAATGGCCAAAATCTACAATAGTTTGTCAAATAGGCCTCTTAAGGAGATATTTGTGTATAGCATAACCTAGAACATCAAATTGCAGTATTTTGGCTGATAATTTACTGATTATTCTTCACTTTCTCATTTCCTTTGCCCAGTGTCCAAATGTTTCCTCTTCCTTTTCATCCTCCTTGATATCATGCAGGTTTATGTCCAAACCTGGAATGGTCAGAATCTTTCCATGACTATTGTACGAGATGAGTACCCAGCCAATCCCATGGTTCTTCGAGGTATTAATCAGAGAGCTGCCTTTCAGCAATACCAGCCAGTAGTGATGCTTCAGAAGGGTTACACAATACATTGGAATGGAAAAGCTCCAAACATCACCTATCTTTATCTCATTAACTTCAACAGGTATGTTCACTTTCTTTCATGTCTTTGATCCATAAACATTACTGAAGTAACGTCCTGCAGAGTTCGCGTGTGTGAGAGTTTGGACTGATCGGTAAGACTGCAGTTTAGGTTGTGGTTTTGTTTGTTAAGGTTAAGTAGTAGACTTTCACCTCAAGTTAAAGTTTTGTGCAGTACAGTGTATTTAAGGAAAATACTTTAGAGAAGAATATATGTAAATAGTGAAGTTGAGCGGAATTGGAGTGGAGTAGTTTAGCATACTTGATATTGTTGTCAGATAAACTTATTAAATCTCTAAACTATAAAATCAAATATATCCAGAGAGTGTCAAAGTTACTGTAACATTCAGCAAAACACTGTGTAGAAAGTGGAAGAAAAATCTTCTGGTTGAGGGTTTGGGAGCTTTTTGTTCCTGTTACTTGTTTTTTGCCTGACCTGTTTATGTATTTGTCATTTAAACTGTTCCTATAGTGAATCATCGATTTTATTTTGTTTTCAGGAATGACTGGATTCGTGTTGGTCTTTGTTATCAGCCAAATACAGATTTTGTTATAGTATTGGAAACCTTTCAAAGGCGGTCATCAGCTCTGTCAAGCAAGGTAGAGCGCTACATGCCTGTGTCTTCAATGGTGGAGCTCGAAAAGCATCAATCAGACAAGAAGTTTTACTTTGACAACAGTACTGGGTAACTCCTTGTAACTTGAGCCTATTGGAAGATGTTGTTTTAACCTTAAAATGTCGTTTTATACTGTTAAAAGCAACTGATTGAGACACCTACGTAAGAGGGAAGCGTTGCAAAGGAGCCCAGAGCCTACTTGAAAGAATACTTTGCATGACAGTTGCCATAGGTATTTCTACCCCAGGCCTGGGGAAAATGCCCTATTTGACATGCAACAGAGCAGTGTCTTTCCAAAAGTAACTTTTAAGTCTCCAAAGAAAATTTGGGCTGCCTTGTTGAGCTGAAAAGTCTAGGAATTTCCAAGAAGCTTTCTGTTCCCCAAAAACGTTTCAAGAATGTATTTCTGAAAATCCTAATCATTTTAAGCCTTTTCAAAAGTACTTAAAAGCTCTAGACTCTATTTGAAAAGTATTTCTAACAGAGGTCACTGAGATCCTTCTGAGAGAATTAAGATGCGATCAGCTTTGAATAAAGTCCCATATATATCACTTGTGTGTTTTGCAAATGTTGATCTTTATAGTTCGTTCTCTTGTTTATTTTGTTCCATTGTCTACTGCTTTGTTTGTCTGTACTAAATATGCAAATGAATGTAGCTTTTGAAAATGTATGCTTCTTTTGTCTAAGAGAAGAATTACGATTCTGTGTAGACATTAACGATCACTATCCCCTAAATTGCATTTGCAAAAGTACAGTTACACTTTCCAGTGTTGGTGGGTGAAGGTGAATATCCAAGCAGTTACTGCTGGTTATCTGCAAAGATCTGTGGTCAAAGAAAACATTTATGCTCTGCAGTTTGTTTTTTGTTTCCTGCAAGCCACTTACTGAGGAGTGGCTGTTCCTTTTCAAAGCATGTACATTCGTAATGTTGTCTTTTTCAGTTACTGGGAATTTCAGATATGTCAATTCCAGTAAACTGCAAATATTTTGAAAAAGTTTAAACAATTGTGGAGAAATGATTACTGTAATTTTTCTGCTTCTGAAAATCATGAAATACAACTGTTAGGGTTAAATGTAAGTACCTATCTTCCCACCAATTGATCTGGATTCTTTTTTCCCCTTTTTTGTAGATTACTATTTTTATTTCTTCAAGCCAAATATAGTAGGGATGGTCACAGTTATTGCTCATCTCAGGGATGTGAAAGGATCAAGATTGTGACCAAGGATTCAGCAAAAGGGATCAGTAACTGCATGGAAAAAGCTTACCCGAAGTATTACCAAGGTCCAACTGTAATAGTGCAGATGCCAGTAAAAACTACTATACCATGTACAAAATGTGGCACAACTCAGGTAAAATAAAATAAGGAAACAACATTTGCGAACTGTATAGTTGGTGTTGCTGTCTACTTGACTTAAGGCAGAATTTCAGTCTTTCAGCATGAAATACTTCACCTTCCAGTTTACAGTGGTCATGTTGTTGATCTGTACTCTGAAAGTCAGGGAGTCCCTTGTAGCACAAAGGTTTTCATTTTCATTCTTTGAAAAATGCTGCTTCAGCCTGTCACTCTGGGTGCTACAGAGAAGGAACATGGGTAGATTTGATGTGTTACACTACAGTATTGTCTGTACTCGATGTAGGATCACTTTGCTGCGTAGATCTATATGCTCTTGGCCAACCTCCTTTTTTGGGTCTTTGCTTATTAGCATAAACTTGAAATTGCGTTATCTGTTTTAGCTATACAAGCAGAGAAGAATACTGAAAGTAGGGAATAAAATGGGTTACACTATACGTTCTGATATTTATAATTTTGAATAATGCCACTGATAAATGGATGCATTTGCTCTGGAGCATGTTGTAAAATGTCTGGCATGATAATGTTGAAGACACTTGGATATGTTTACTTAATATGTTTTGTTTGATATCCAGATGGTATTCACCAGTGATCCTCACAAAAACTACCTCCTTGTGCATATTAATTCATGTGGTAAAAAAGGGTTAAGCAGAGGTCAGCAAGCATTTATTTCTGTAAGTATTCTTTGTGGTTTTGTTCTGTCTTTTTAACAGTTCGTGTTGCAACAGTTGTACAGCTCTACGTAATACTAACCTCACTTCACTTGGATGAAAAGTGTTGGTTCGTAGTTTGATCAGCTTTTAGCCTCTTTATTTTTTAAGCAACCTCAGAAGATGAGGCTCCAGAGCTTCGTTTTGTATTCAGATACTTTCCTGATGGAAAGAAAATTGTACCAGTAAGGAAGAGTTTAAAATCTTCAGATTCATATTGAAATCTGGACAGAGACACACTTGTTGATGCCCACTCTAAAGGGGGTGGGAAACCAAAACAAAGCCAAAACCAAAACAATAAGCAACCTGTTAGTTAAGTCTATGTTGTTAAAACTGGTTTTTTACTAACAAATTGGTGAGCTAATGGGATGAGTCGTTCAAGCCATTAAGCTTCACTAAACTCCAATCCGTATAGTTTCCTGTATTTGTTTTGATGTGCTCCTGATAAGCCTATTGATGTGACACTGTTTAAAATGTAGTTTACTTCAGCTTTTCTATTTGGATGCTGAAGGAGAGTTGCACATGATGCTGAAATAGTATTTGCAGATGTCCTCATGCCAAGAAGCTTAATGTTTGGCTTGCAGTCTGCAATATCAGTGCATTAGTTTGGTTGAGACATGGAGACAGACAAATGGCACGTGAGCAGCATAACCATAGCAACTGCAAATGTCCATGGAAACGTGTGTGCTGTGTCCATACCAGTAAGAGCACTCCAGAGGAGGAAACTGGTTTGGAACTGGGCTACTGCAGAGACCTATGGTATTACTAAGAAGTCCAGGTGAAAAAAATTTTAGCTTTCTGAGGTAGGAGCAATGACCAAAGCAGGTAATAAGTCACCTGAAATATGTGATTTTCCTGTAGAAGCCTGAAATTGAAAGCACTGTGTCTAAACTAGATGAAGATTAATTCTGCATGTGGTAGAATTGCTGTTGGATTCATAGTAATTTAAGAAGGAAAGAAAAAGTTCTTCTCTCTTTTTCTTCTCACATTCAGGTCAATGACACTATGTTCGCCTTCAAGGATAATGGTATACTTATTGTTGTAGTTGATGCCTGCATTGGCACAGTGTTGGGAAACAAATTTTTTTCTGAAGTAGGCATTAAGCATGTAGATGGATATTTAAAATCTGGAATTCCACAAAGGTATGTGTAATGACTTTATTTCCATTATGTCCTGTAAGCCGTAGCCCTATTCTGTAGCAAAGATTTAAATAATGGTGTCTGTACAGGAGCAGTGGAAGTGAGCAAAACATAGATCTAGACTGAGAGGAGAGGAGAAATATAGCAGCATTTTAACAGACATTTTTGCCTTATTTAAGAAAACAAAGCAGCTCAGAGTTTGAACACTTAAAATTTTCCAGTGTTGCCTTTTACCTTACAAATAATTTTTTTAACAAAGCAACACTTCTTTTCTAAAAACAAGAATAACTTTTTGTTTAATAAGGTCACTTAAGGACACTGACTGGAACTATGTGACAAGGTATACTGTTTGTTCCCTGTCTAGGGAGAAAATTGCTTATCATTAAAGAAAGATAAAAAAAATTGTGTCAGAAGAATCAGCTTTCAAATATTCTAATTTTGGATCAATACCTAAACTTGATTTTTGATATAAAATATTAAACTATATTTAAATAACACTTCCCAATGATTTTTAAGTTAAATTTAAAAGTCAGTTTAACAAAAAATTTACAGGTGAGTGCTCTTCTAGATACTGCTTTCAGAGAGGATTGACTAGTTTCCATGTCATAAAATGACACGTCTTGAGCACCTTTAAGCAAGTGGATTATGAGGCCAGCTAGCTATAAAATCATGTAGTAGAATGTTATGAAAATTTGTGTTTATAACAGCTGCTGTTCCTGCACCATTTCTGCTGCAGGTCAATCGTTCTACTGAGCACAAGGGGCGATGTAGCAATTCCTGATAATTTATCAAAAGCCTTGACGTTTCTGGGGACAGCCAAACCGCCTTATCTTCAGAGCAATGGTTGGTGGAAATTATGAGCATTTCTTTGACACTGCCTTGGTCTGGGTGTTTGTGTTGGCATGGTGGGTTTCTCTTAAGGGCGTGTGGAAAGGATGCAGCTGGTGGAGTGTGGTTGCCAGTTTGCACTGGTGTGAGCTGCTGCATTTCAGCCCTTGTTATGGGGGAAGGGGTGTGGGCAGTACTTCGGCAGATGAGGCAGAAAATCCTTCCTCTTGCTCCAAAGGGCATTGTGTGAAGGTTGTAACAAGCAGAGAAGTGACTATCAGTTCTTTGTCCCTGTGGGTTACAAAATAGGAGCCTCAGGCTTTTTTCTCCAAGCCTGTATTTTGTACTTCACCCAGGGAATCTATTTTTAAAAAATCTCTTGCACAAAGTTAGTGTTTCCTGTTCTAATAAAATTTGAAGGTAGGGATGAGAAGCTCTTGGTATTTTGAGAGATGATTGCTTTGTAGGCCACATGGGGTAGCTCTCATCCATCCAAGGCCCTGGCACAAGTCCCATATGAGGTTTTAATAACTGCCCTGATGGCTGCATTTTCAGGTTAAGATTTCAGACTATCTAATACTGAATACTGAAAAAGGAAATTGCAAATCGGTATCTCCTTGTGACATGCACTTGCAGCTGAGAGTGGATTAATGTCCTGAATAATATGGAGGGGAGGATTTCAGAGGAGCATGTCATTCCCTTTCCAGCCAGTCCTGTATGATGCTTGGACAGGCTTGGCTGGTTTGATAACACTGAGCTGTTTTTGTCACAGGAAGCCTGGCCTTTTTGGGCTTCAGAGGAAACTTTAAGCCATCCTGGATTAAGCTGTTTACCAGTCCTGCTGGACATGGGCTTCTTCAGATAGAAAAATATATCCCTTTACAACTGGAAGAGTATGGCTGTGCCAGAGCAGTCAAAAGCCGACAGAAAGACCTTGAGCTTCTAAAGAAGGCTACACGAGCTCCTTAAAGACTAGGATGTACATAAAAGCTGGAGAAGAAAAAATGTGAACTAACTTATTTTTTTAATTTATGGCATTTTAAACTATTTTGTTATCCAGGCAAGTCATGTTATTGTCTGACAGATGTTTGCCAGCATTGACCGCTTGAATGCCAGTCTGTGCACCTTCTAGTTGTACAAAATATTAAAGAATTTATTAGTATTTGTATAAACAGGTTTCAGAGATTTTTTCATATGTTTGTATTTACTGTAAACAAGTTCCTTCTGTTTAGTACTGCTTTTGTATGTAAGAGGATGTTCATAAAAGCCTTAAATTTTTGGTAACAGGTGTTGGAGTGCATCTTGGATTACTTGAAAGATTAACATTAAAGTCTCTATAAACAGCTTGAACTGGTCATTATAACTTACGCCTTTTCCCTCAGCTGTTTTAAGTGTTTTCCTTCTTCAGCAGTCCGCTCAGTTACATTCTCAATCTTTCCAAGTTGTTAAAAAAGTTTTCCCTATGCATGCAGCTGGCTCAAGGGGTCTTAACTGCCATAAAATTTTTGCTTTGCTGTATGGAAGGTGGAGAGAAGAGATTCAAAGATCCGGCCTGGGGTCGAGTGGGGATTGTGTGCTCTGCAACAGTACACACGCTGGTACTGTGTACCAGCATGGCATACAGAGCAGAAAATGACTACCATTCTTTGGGATCACTATTTAATACTCACATCTAAATAGACAGCTGTGTGTAAATTACTTCAGTAAATAGGTTCTTAAGGCTGCAGTCTTGGGTACTGCTTGACTTCAGCATTTTCTTTTAATGCTTTTAATCAGAATTACAAAGCTGAGATACTTTTTTGGTTTGTTTGTTTTGTTTTTTTCTAAGGCTATCTCAGCTTTAACTTGTAAGTGAATGGAAAGTGCATTCTGTTCATTCAGGCATGTTCTAACTCTTGCCTTAACGTCAGTTCTTCTAATATGCTCATGTTGTTAATTCCTAATTAAGTCAGTTTGATTTATTTGGATTTTGTTGCAATTATTTGACCCTTTCTGCAGATAGTGTGAAAATTATTCAGAAATTAGGGGCAACTGCCTTGTTTTCGGGATCCTAGTCTTTGAAATAAAGTTTCAGAGACTGTGAAGATGCATCTCATAATAGGGAGTAATAGGTGCCATAGAGCTAAAACGTAACCATAGTTCTAATAGAACTGACATAGTTCCTTTTTCTTGTGTAAGTTCTTACTCATTCTAGCAGGTATAGTGTATCTACCATTCAGAGCAGCTTTGTGTTTTGCATTCAAAATGGAGTGGCTGTTGGAAATTAACTATATGCCTGCCTTCTCCAAAGAAGATGAAAAACTGTGGGGATTTTTTTTTGTGCTTTAAAGGAGGGGAGGCACAGTATCAGACCTATGGTTTTGTTCATTTAAAAATTTGCTACCTCAGTGCTATAGTTAAACTGCATGGTCTGGTGTAGTCTCCTAGGTGAGAGGAAAGGGGAAGGGAGCACAACACAAGACGTGAAGTTCACAAACAGATGACTGATGTTGTTTTTATTGTAAAACTAAGCCAAATGGATAATTGTGTATTTTGCAGTTGTTTTGATGCACAGTTCTCTTGTAATGCTAAGAAAAAACAAAAACCACAACATGTTTTGTTAGGGAGATGTGGTAAATCTAAGACTAGCTATAATGTTTGGTTTTACTAAGGCAGGGCAGTTGGATTTAAGTGCTCTGAGTGCAGTAGCGATGGTGTTTGGGGATTAAAATGATTTTGAGACTTCTGCTGTTCTGGGGGTCATGCTCAGCAGAGAAACACCAATGAGGTAGTGACCTTCGGGCTTGTGAAATTGGCCGTTATTTATAAGATTCTGCTGTTCTAAGCTGTCATGTAAAAATTGTACTTGGAAATGTCAAGGGTATTCTGATGTAGGACTTACTGATGTCCAGTCGGACCTGAAGTTAAAGTGTTGCCTTTTGTGTAAACTTAAACACTTGATAAATAGCATAAATAAATTTTTACATCTGACAAGGCAGTCAAAGCTTGGGTCTCTTGTGTTCTTGCATCAAGTCATTTCGTAATGTGTGTTGTGTGAATACTGTTTTATTAGGAAAAAAACCTAATATTCTTGCTAAACTGTTCTATTTAAAACACCGATAGACCTGTGAAATTTATGAAGCATATCCTACTCTTCATTCAGAGACAAGTTGTGAATACTGGGGAAGGAGGCACTGGGTGACTGAAGTTATGGGTGTGTCTCCAAAGTCTGTCATCTTGAAGTCTGTCTGGGCCACTAACTTGAATGTAGAGTCATTTCAGCTTGGTGTGGGCCATTCTGTTCGTGTTAGGGGACAGTAAAGATGGAGCTTGGCTATTCTCAATGGTACCTGGTGGCACAGGACAAGAGGCAACAGGCACACATTAAAATGCAGGCGACTCCATGTAAACAGAAGAAAAACTTCTACTGAGCAGGGTAGTCAGTCACTGAAACTAGTTGCCAGAGAGGCGGGAGAGTCTTCGTCTGTGGAGGAGCAGCTGTAGCTAACCATGTAGTTGCGAGACATGTAGCATCCTGGGCCATCTCCAGAGCTGACTGCCAGTCCAGTTGCTGCCATGAGTGTGTGCAATTAAACTTACCAAGTACCCAGAGCACTGTACATAGCCTGTCTTTTTGAAGCTCACCCATCATCACAGGCTGCAAAGGCTCAGACACACATTTGCCACTGCATGCTTGAAACTGAGTGAGATCTTGACAATGAGACATCTCTGCCCCAAACCCAGACCAAAAGGCTTTGTAATTGCCTCTTCATTGTCAGGCTTTGTATACAGATGGATCAGTTTCCACCCCTTACTCAAATGGTGTCATTCTACAGTAAAGAAATTAAAAACTCACCAGGCTTGAGAAAAGAAGGCAAGTCTGAAGCTCTCTTTAAGGCACATCTGGGCTCATGTTTTTGCTCCACAGATTGTTTCTATATTTTATTTTCTGATTGTTTTAAAAACAAGCAAGAAATAGCAAAAGAATACATAAGCCTCTTGAATCAGGGATCAGGTTAAGTGTAGTATCAAGTATACTATCTCGCTGGCCAAAGGCACTACTGAAAATCTACTGTATGAGGGGCTAGAGCCCCATCCCTAAAGAGCTGTTGTAATCACAAGGACATGCTTTAGGAAAATACAGACTTTATTCTGTGTATTGTGGGACTGCAGTGACAGCTGATGCCCCAGATAACTTCTGACCGAGGAGATTAATATGACTTTTCCTGTTCAGGGCAAGTCCTGTGATTTCCTCTGCTTCCCCTTCAGCTCATTTTCACATTATGTAGGAAGGATGTACGTCCGAGGACAGACACCCAGCTCTGACTGAAAAGCCCAATCCACTGGGTTTGATGATAGGTGTATCATATGGTAGAGTCATCAGTGCAGGTCAAAAAATATATATCATGGCTGTATTCGTTTAAGGTGATTCTGGTGTCATCCTAGTGTTGAAACAAAGAAAAGCAGTAACTCCTGAACTTCTTAGTAATTACTTTTCCACCTCTTCTGCTCCTGCTTGTTCTAGCACTTATCAGAAAGTTCTGTCGTTTTCTGAAGTTCCCAAGCATTTTTTTTTTGTTTTCTAATACCTTTTTTTTTATTTCCTCAAGGCTTGTGCTAGTTAAAATTCTAAAGTTCTACGCAGTATTGGAGTATATAAGGCCAACTTTGGCTTGAGAGAATTTGTGAACTTTTTAATTACATGGTTTGGGAGTACTGTAATTTTGCATATTAAGTTACATTAACAATTGTAACTTCCTAAAAAAATAAAAGGCTTGCCTGACCATTGACTTCCATGACCAGGAGGGATGGGACTGGCAAGTCAGCTCTCTTTTCATATGATGAAACTTTGAAAAAATAAATGGTTTTTGGATACAATAGGAGCAATTCTGGGAGAAGGCAATCTGGGAATCTCCTGAAATCAGCCTAGCCTTTTCTGATATGTCATCTTGTGCTCTTTTGATTCTTCCCTTAACCCATACTGAAAAAGTTCAGATAAAATTTTGCTTTTCTTGAAAGATTCGTGGCTGTTGTGTTTGGCATACTGCTGAGAAGTTGACTTGGTCATATCACACAGAATTTCATAGAAGTCAGTGCCTGTAAACTTTGTCCTTAAAGGTCAACTTTTTCACTTTTTTTAAAATTTGTGTTGTATTTAAAAGTACAAAGCAGATTTAATTGCCATGCCTGGGAGGCAAATTCTTTGTTTCATTCTTCCAAATTGAATGGCATGACAGCTGAATATCCTAATTTGCCTTTTTTTTTTCCTAAGGAAATGTTCACAGAACATGCAATGATCTGCCTTTACATATAACTTATTCTAAATGGAACAGAAAAACAGCGATATTTCAGGATTGGTTTTATGTGTACGCAACTTTATAAGCAATAATGCTGTACCAGAACTGCTATAAAGAGTTAGAAAAATGTCTGTCTCTTTCCCACATAGCATTCACAGTGACATTTGCAACAGATACACCAGTATCAGTTCAGGCGTTCTTGTGTAACTGGTAGCTTTTAGGGATGGATCTCACAAGATGTGTTCAGTAGAAGATATTTTACTCCATCTGCAGGGTGTGAACTATGATCTAATAGTTTTCTTCCGTCTCTGGTGCAATGACAAGCGCATCATCTCAGGAATAGAAGACAACACCACAGTTCTCTGTGGTCTCGTATTATTTCTAGTTCTGAGAAATGATCTTCACTCAGTAGCTGCATATTTCTGCTTTTCAGTATTTTTTTAAATAGTGTAATAAATTTTTCCATACGGCAGCATGGTTTAAGTTAAGTTTTTCTTTTTAATGTTCCTGTTCTGATATCAGATTTTTCTGTCCGTAATAGTGAACTGCAGTATTAGAAGATTCAAATATGTTTACTCACTTGAATCATAGCAGTGTGCACAATTGCCATTGGATTCTTCTGCTAGTTAGCAGGCGACTGTAAAATAAGAGCTCATGTCGGGCTCTAATAGTTGGACATGGAGGAGAAGAAATGAAGATTCAAGAAAATATTGTTTGCAATCTCTTTTCCGTATAAGGCATACACATCTTTCTCCTTTTGCTTTGTAGGGACATGGTTCTTACCCCAACTTCTCTCTCGGTCCATAAGGAGTGGGATGCTGCTCTACTTAAGTACCTTGTTCCCACAGAATTTTCAGTTTCTGATATTCCAAATGTTTTGCTGCCTGTGGGGTTTTCTGAGTAATTGGCTGTCCTTCTTCCCCATTAACTCTGTTTCCAAAGCATCTTGGGGATTTGGTTGGACCTCTCCTATTCTCCCACTCTTTTAGTCTACTCAGCTTGACTTGAGTTTCAAAATATAATCTGTCTAACAGAACCATTAACCAAAATATACTTTTTACATTAAATTGTCTTACTCCGATGGCTCACATTGTAGGAAGGTGAGCTGTCTGGAAGAAGTCGGGCCTGGCTGAACAGAGAGCTTTGGCTGGAACTCAGGAACAAAAGGGGAGTTTGTGACCTTTACAAGAAGGGGCAGGCAACTGCATAGGACTACAAGGATCTTGAGGAGTTACCCAGGGAGAAAATTAGAAGGGACACAGCCCAACTAGAACTGGGTTTGGCCACTGCTATAAAAGACAAAAATGCGTCTATAACTACATGAACAAGAAGAGGAGAGCTAAGGAGAATCTCCATCATTTATTGGATGTAGAGGGAGACATAGTGACCAAGGATGAGGAAAAGACTAAGGTACATAACATCTTCTCTGCCTTAGTTGTTCTACAGGTACCCATCCCCCTGAGCTGGCAGACAGGGGCAGGAAGGAGAATGAAGCCTCCATAACCAAAGGGGAAAATGGTTAACAGCCTGCTGCATCTCTTAGGCACACACAAGTCTATGAAGCTGGATAAGATCCACCTGAGGGTGCTGAGGGAGCTGGCAGAAGTGCTCATCAAGCCACATTCCATTGCTTACCAACGGTACTAGCTAACCAGGGAGGTCTCAGTAGACCGAAGGTTAGCAAATATGACACCAAGGAGGATCTGTGGAAATACAGACCTGTCAATCTCATCTCAGTGCAGAGGAAGCTTATGGAGCAGATCATTTTGAGTGCCATCACATGGCACATTCAGGACGACCAGGTGAACAGGCCCAGCCAGCATGGGTTCATGAAAGACAGGTCGTGCTTGACCAACCCACTTAGTGAATAAGCAAAAGACTGTGGATGTAGTCTACCTGAACTTTTGTAAAGCCTTTGGTGCCATTTCCCACAGCATTCTCCTGAAGAAAGTGACTTTTTAGGACTTGGACTGGTGTATTTTTCATGGGGAGAGAAACTGGCTGGGTGGCTATGCCCGAAGATTGGCGGTGAATGGAGAAAACCGAGTTGGCAGCCAGTCACAAGTGGTGTTCCCCAAGGCTCAGTATTGAGGCCAGTTCTGTTTAATATCTACATGAATGTTTATTTATATCTATATGAAATGTTTAATATCTATATCTAGATGAAGGGGTTGAGTGCATCCTTAGTAAATTTGCAGATGACAGCAGATTGAGCCATAGTGTTGATCTGATTGAGAGTATGAAGAGTCTACAAAGGGATCTGGACAGACTGGATTAATGGGCCAAGGCCAATGATGTGACAGTCAACAAGGTGAAGTGCGGTGTCCTGCCTGTGGGTCACAACAATCCCAGGCAACACTATGGGCTTGAGGACAAGTGGCTGGAAAGCTGCCCTGTGGAAAAGGATCAGGGGAGGTTGGTGGACAGCTGTGTCTCATATACACAAACAAGTCCATGAGGCTGGATGAGATTCACCCAAGGGTGCTGAGGGAGCTGGCAGAAGTGCCGATGAAGCCACATTGTATGGCTTACCAGCAGTACAGGACATGAGCTAGCAGTGTGCCCATGTGGCCAAGAAGGCCAACAGCATCCTGGTTTGCATCCGGAATAGTGTATATGTATGTATGTGTATATATGTGTGTGTGTATATATATATATACACGTATGTATGTAAATAAATTAATTTTCAGCCAAGTAATTAATTTTGAGTCAAAACTTACCCAGAAAGCTTCTTTTATTGGGTGTGTAGAGACTATCTCAGAGAAAATGTGGAAGGATCACACAATACCCAGGAAGAAAGTTGACTGACTCATCATGGAAAGAAATGTGTGTAAGTGGTGGTATGATTCTTCTTCAGATAAAGTATGTCACAAACAGGAATGAGCTTTCGTGCAGGAAACAGTGCTTCTGTAAAAGGGGCCAGGGAACAGAGTGTATTAGGCCAAGGCAGTGGCAGAGCAAACAAGTACAGTGGCTACTGATTTCCTTCCTCTGTAATGCTACAGTATAATTTACTGCAGAGCTGCAGAGAAGCAATTAATCCAGCTTTCAATACAGTTGTCACCTCTGATTCAGATGGAGTAATGCATGCTCTTATCCTAACAGATACTTAGATCAGAAGGTAAAAATGGAAATGTTTGGAAAAACAAATGCAGGCAACTGAATATATTTGCTATCAAAATTAATTTTTTGAGATGATATCACAAAAAAAAAAGGAAGTTCTCTTATGAAGGAAATTGTTCAAGACAAGATTAACATGAGGCTATAGAGTGCTTTGACCAAAGGAAGTTACATTTTTGTAACTCCAGTTAGCTAATGCTTCTGAAGCAAGAAGCGCTATGATGTGCAAAACCAAACTGAACCTCTACTAATTTTACAAGCACTGCCAAGAGATGCAGAACATCCCTTCTCTTTGTGGTCTCATGCTCAGAGGAAATATACAAAAGCTGCTTCAAGAGAGGCCGAGTTGCCACACCTGCCTGTCCAGAACCAGCAGCCACTGAAAAAAAGATCCGGCTGAGCAGCCCAGAAATAAAAGAGAGTTGGTACCCAAATATTCCTGAAGTGAAATGTTTTGGAGTGAGGCTTCATAAAGCAGCCCTTTTCTTGAGCTCTTTAGGAGCACTAACTGGCACGGAGTATATCAGACCCTGGGAGTCTTGCACTTATTTGCAAAAGGTGTTTTTGGCATGTCTCAGCTACAGCCTGTAACAGCACATAGGCGCCAGCCTGAGAGGAGCAAGCACTTGCTGAGGTGTTTGCAGCTCCACTGCGCTTGGGCCCAGAAGAGGCAGTGTCGAATGGCAGGGATCTTGGATTGCTTTGCTACTTAGCACTTGTCCAGCAGCTATTGCATCATCTTAACAAGATCTCTCCCTTCCAGGCAAAGCAACAAAGAAAGGCTTTTCATCACATTAACAGATTAAGGTTGGGCTACTGTAATAAAAGAGGGGGTCACTTTAATTAATGGGTTAATGTGAGTCTCTAAATTGAAATTTTGATGCAGGGAATTAGAATAACCTCTGGGTGAAGTTTGTTGGAGCTATCTGTGGAGCTTCACATTAAGAAGCATGAAGCATGCGTTGTGAACACAGATGAGAGTATCGTGGGTGGAAGCACTGGGGAAATGAAGGAAAGATTAAAAGAAACAACACAAGTTACTGAAGAAGCTATTTTCCTTGCCTCTTAGCTCCCTGTGTCATCTTGAGCATTAAATTCTAGATGTTCCCCACTGAAAATCTCCAAGAGATGTCCGTCTTTGAAAAATATAAACTGTGAGTGGGCTGTTGAGTAGAATCTGAGGCTATTTCTCAGCATGACTTGAGGACGGTGATTTAATAAACCAGCAAAGATGGTCTTAGATAGCTCTGCCGTAGCTCTGTTGCCATTTTGCATTGTAATTTAAAACACGACAACAAAATCTCAGAAGCTGTTACCTCTTGAATAAAATACAGCAACAATGCATTGGAGACTAGGAGAAGCTGAACTCAGTTGGGAGATTTTCTTTTAAAGCTATTTCCATCAAAGTAGTGATTATTATTCTGTAGACTCTAAAGAACAGATCTGAATGGCAATAAATATAGCTTCGGTCTTTCAGTACCAGATTGAAAGGTACAGATGGAGACAGAGGATGGCAACTGCATTGGGATATTTGGTGCCAGCTAATAACTACAATAGCAGCCTACTCCAAAAATGCCATAGCAGATCCTATGGAGTTGTTTATTCTTAACCTGGCACCTATGTATCTTCTTTAAGTACTGCACAGGGGCTAAGGCCCCATGCATTTACTTAAAGGGCATATCAAAAGGAGCTGTTTTCACCTCTGTCGTCTGGGTCCTTTCTTACTTGCCGGTTCCACAGTTCTTCCTCCCAGATCAGTTTTTCTCCAGATGTCAAATGTGTAAAGCTCATTAGTTGACATTAATTCAGCCTTAAATATCCATTAGACTTTCTTGTCTCTCCTGTTCTTAGTCATTGTAGTTTTCCACACCTATTGAGTAAAAAGGCAGTCAGCAACAGCCTTATAAACGCTTCCTCTTCTTAAACCTTAACTCAGTATAATCTAAAGAACATTGTAAAAAATCAAATGTTCAGACTTTCTACTGCCTATTTTGAAAGACTGCCAGCAGCTTACTGTTTCTTTCCTGTATCTATGTAAGGGAAAGACGTTTCCACTAGCACTTATGGCTCAATCATAAATCTCAGCAATGCTTTCTGAGGTTTCTTTCAGGAGCCATGCTTTACAGTTTTCATAGCAAAGCAACAAAGCTGGAATCAAAATGTTTCACAACTGCATTAAAGGGAAAACTTAAGGTCTCCAATAGTGTTTCAAATGTATTAAACAGGAATTATGTGACTCTTATGCCAGGTTGTTTAGTTTTTTTAAAATTTTTTTAAATGTTATTTTTTCATGTAAGGCTTTATATTTCAGCAGAGGGCACTGTGACCTTACTTAGAACTCAATTTGTTAATTGGGCCACTTGAGCATGGAAGAAAATTATTCCATTTTTCTGCAGCATTAGTCTTTAAATCACAAGGTTATATATAGATGGTTTAATTACTCTCTGGCTTTAGTCAGATTGCTCAGCTGTGGAGCATTTCGTGATTAGCATCCCACAGCTACAATGGGAGATGCAGTTATGAGCAGCAGAGAGAGTGAGATGTTGCCCACCACTTTGTTTACAGGCTGTCTTACTAGAAGCTGTTGCCATGATCCTTCTACTGGGACAACTATTTCTTCACAAAATATTAAGTAACAGATACACCTTCACATAAAAGCTATATGGCACACAACGACTTCTAGCTACCTATTATTCCCATTCCACCCACTCTACCCACAGGAACAGTTGCAGCAGTTCACTTTCTCTGACCTTTTGTCTTTGATTCTGGGTAAACATGACAGCTCAAGCTAACAGAGATGCTCTATAACAATGTGAGAACAATGTCTTTTTTTTCACTTCTGTTTTTCGCTTGACATGTTACCACCCTTGCTGTTTTCAGATTGACAGGTTTCATTGTGTGGCTCCATTTGCCTGGTAGAGTTCCCCACAGTTCCTCAGCAATAACCTCTGTGGCCATGCTGTCAAGGATGATGTCACAAATAAGTGATTTATATCACATGAAAAATCACCATCAAAGGTATTAGCAAAGGTGATTTAAATGTGAATTTGTAAAAGTGTGAGGTTCAGTGGCAAAGTTCACTCTGTGACTTACTACATTGAAGAAAATCGAGGTAGAAGCAACTTAGAATTATTTACACAGAGACTGCGTAACAGGTAAGGAAAACTCTTGTCATTGAGTCTCATTGCGGTTCAGAGTGGGCCCCTTTGCTTTCTAAACTCCTGATTGAGCTTAGATGCAGCTAGATCCAAACTTAGACTCAGACTTGGTCAACGATTTGTGCTTAAGGGTAGACATATAAAGGGTAAGGAAAACCTCCTGTTGTGTCACAACTGCTTCTCAAAGAGGAGCCTAGGTGCAGCTGGATTGAGACTTAGTCCCCACCGCGGTCAGTGGTTCATATCTAATAGACACGTGGATTTCATTAGTATCAATTCAGCATGCTATCAGTCACTTACCAGGGATCCGTTGCAAGCAAGGGGTTTCTCCGCTTTCAGTAAGGAAGGCTCTCTCAGTCTCGGGTAAGGAATCCCACACCTGGAGAGTCATCCCTGCTCAAGGAGAGAGTAACCTGATATGTGGTCCAGTTGCAATTCAGGGAGCGCTCAAACTGGGCTCATCCAATGACCTGCCGCTGGTAAAAGGTCTCACTGCCTCGGGGAGCAACCTTGAGAGTTGTCCCAGCTGAAGGGGAGATCATCGTCATGCAGCCACACTGCCTATCAGGGAGAGCTCAAAGGAGGCTCACATAGGCTGTCATATTTATGGGATAAAGTCATTGGCTCATAGTGGAATTCCACACAGTGAGAGAGTGTACACAAGGGTCCTTGTAGCCATGGCTTTCTTTGTTCCTTGTTGGAAAAAACACCTGCTTTTTACGTGTTAATCTCATGAATGGTGTTCCAAGCTCATGCATTGACACTTACTGGGTCACTGCTCCTTTTTGAGTTGTTTAGAGGAGTTCTTGGTCCATCTACATACAGCTCAGGCCTTTACCTTTTCTGCAGCCTGTACCAAAGCAGTGCTGGTTAGGTTAAGGGATCGAGTGCATCTGTCACAGATGGCAAAATCAAGCAACTTCAAAACCATACTGACCACAGCACAGTTCTTGATTCTAAATGATGCCATTTCCATCATGTTCAAAAGGCTCTCTGTTATGTCTTGCTCTGAGTAGGTGTGTTGTGCTGGTTCTGAGAAAAACAGTCTCTCCTCTGTACACTGAGCACTTAACAGTATAGCTGCCACATACTCTTTTGGTGTTTGGCTTGTGAAATATACAAAGAAATCCTTCCCACTCCACTGCCTTTTACTTGTCCTCCAAGGCCTATATAAAATGGGAGGCATGAAAAACAAGGTTAGATGTTTAACTTTGTGAGGAAGTTTTAAATGATTTAACATTATGGAAAAGAGAAGGAGGAAAAGAGACACACTGTACACCTGTATTAGCTTGAAAAGGAACAGGTAATGACCACAGTGATGAGAACAAACCACGGCATGAGTGGCATAAACCCTTTGTGAGGGACCGAACAAATGGCTCAAACAGTCTGGATTTTCTCGGAATTCAAACAAGCCAGAACCACCTACTTGGCATCTGTCTGTGTTTGTGCGGGGGTGACTCGGCATTTTGCTGAGCCCCCTGCCCCAGCCCTGAACCAGTGGAGCTGGGGGGTTGGGTAGGGCTTGGAGCTGTGACTGCAAGAAGCCGGGAGGGGGAGGGATAACACCCCTTCAGAAGCCCCCACCATCCCCGAGACCAGTTCCTGGTAATTTTCCATAACGCGATGTGGTGGGAACTTGGCTGTATAAAAGGAGATCACCCCAGGCAGTTGTGCACTTTTTGCCTGCCACAAGAAGATGGCTGCATGTGCCGTGGTCGCCAGTGGTCATGGCTGGATCCAAGGATGGTGATCTTTCCTTTTTCTGTCGCTTGCTTTCTCTCTCTTTCTAGTCTTAACAAAAGGCTATCTATGGCAAGGCCAGTTCTTTTGCTCACTAATATCTCCTTGTTGTGAGGTGTGTTGATCGCACTAAGTGGACGACTGAAATGCCTCGTTGTTAGGTGATTGATAAATAAAACTGAGGTTCTGATCTCTGGTGTGACTCACCTTAATCCTGGCCTGGGAATCAGTGAACCCGATTCAAGGTCCTGAAAGCTCGGGATGTGACGCCTTTCCCTTCATGTGAAGATGGAATTTATGTAGCCAAGTTGTCATTTATATCTGTGGATTTCTCAAAAGCATCTATTTTCCAGTGAAGCACTAATAATTTCTATCAAATCAATTGCAAGAGAAATGCATTAGAACTCCAGTCTGCCAGTGTCAATAGCATTTGGGTCATGTAAGATCACTACCTTGTGTTTCTTGATGGGTTACATTGCAAATTGCACCCATGAAAACACAGCTGTGCCCTGTCAGACTTCAGCAGACTGCAGAAAAAACTGAGTTTGGCATAAAGGCGTTTCACAGAGGTGTGTCAGAGAGGAGAAAGTGACCAGAGAAGGGGATAACAGTGAAGATGAGCAGTTGTGGTGCAGGGCAGGTGCTGGAGACATGAGGAACATTTGTGTGAGGCTGGGTGGCCCCATCAGCTGCAGGAGTGATTGAGGGGCCACAAGCAGGAGCTGAGGGAAACGCAGCTTGGCTGACAGTGGCTGTGGATAACCAGAGTAGGCAGTGGAGCTAGGTCTCCAAGGGCCAGAGCAGGGTGTCCAGGTGCCCCTGGGATAGCAGCACCCCATGTCTGAGTAGATACCCATGAGACACATGCTTGTGGCACTTTTCTGTCATGGCTGTTGGCTGATGAAAGAATGGCAAGCTCCAACGGGGCGGAACAGAGGCTGAGGAGACCGCAATAGGGATGTCAGGGACAAGTGATCCATCACTTGTTCCCCATCAGCTCCTTTCCTCTGACCCTTCTCTTTGTTTTCTTACATACTCCTCCTGCAGAGGTGGTGTGTCTCCCAGTGACATTATCAATTACACTAATTGTGCTGATTATTCAGAATATACTAATTTGTTTAAACCATCAATCCTATTTGATTCTATCCTTGCAAATTATTTAAATGGCTCCTTCAGGGTTTAATATTCTTCTCTCTTCAAATACTGCAGACTCTATAATCATGACTAGGTTTTAATTTAGAAGTAGTACATGGTGTTATTAGATTGTGATTATTTATTTTGTAATCATTTTTTGCCTAATTTAGATCTGATAGCGGTGAAAGCGATCCCTATACACACTTAACATTGGCTGTAGTATCTCATTATAATATGTATCACCAATTCTTGCTGATTTCTTTTTTTGTTTCTCCTTCCCCTTCTCCTAATGTTTTATGTAGTTCGGCAGATTTTTGGTTAGCCCACCTAGCAGCACTTTTTGTAAGAGATTTTTGTAACATCTGCTTCTGTGTATACACACTGAGTCTAGCTATTAGAAACTCTCTGGATGCTAACACATACATTTTGTTGTGTAATACAAAGGGAGCTAGCTTAAAATTGCATACCTAATTTCTGAATGCTGAGATGCTAGCAAATGTTTGCAGGCCCTGGATGTGATTTAAGGTGACTTAATCCTCCAAACATAGCTTTGCTTCAGTTAGACTAAGTGGAGGTACAAAGCCATCAAGGCTTGGTGAAAATTTTTGAATAGGGGCACTGGTTAAAGAGAAGAGCCTTCGCTGGGAAACTTTGACCTAAAAAGAGTGTCATGGTAAGGAAAGTAAAATCTTCAGTCAGCCCAACAGCAGTTGCTTACAAAAGTATGTCCTTCAAATCCACTGGTTTATAATCTAAGCACATGTTTAACCCAGCAGGCAACACTGTGTTATAAACACTCTCAAACCCAGTTTAGAGCCAAGACCAGCAAACTGTGTTTACCTCAAGACCAAGCTTTGCTACCCTGCAATGCTGATGGCTTGAGGATCTCCAGGCACATTCACATAGAATTACAAAATACCTCAAGTTGGAAGTGACCCATAAGGATCATCAAGTCCAACTCCCTGCTCCTCGCAGGACTATCTAAAGCTAAACCATATGGCCAAAACTGTTGTCTGGATGCTCCTTGAACTCTGAGAGGCTTAATGCCTGAACCACTGCCCTGGGAGGGTCTGACCAAGTGATGGCATTTTGCAAAAGCCTTTCTGTGGGAAAGGCGTACATTTTGGCACATCTTTTTTTAACAGTTGTCTTATAAAAACTCTATTTACAAATAAAGCATTCTTGCTTTGCAATTGGTGGTTTTATATTGAGCAAGAGCTTTGATGATTGCTTTTACCAGGAGAGAACTGCTAAACAGGTAGTTACTACCTTAAAAATATTTTTAAATATGTTATTTTCTGCAGGCAAGAGGTACTGTTCAGATATTGAGATAACTGTCCACAAGACAGAGTAGAAATGGATGTAAATGGATAGGTCTTTAAAGATACAAATGGTTGTGAGATTCTGGCAGTAACTTTGGCTCTCAGTGCTCACATGTATCATGTGCTATAGCTGCCTTTCAGGCCCTCATTTGCTCAAGGACTCTCCTTCATGTCTTTGCAGCCAATGTCCACCTGCTGGTCCACGCCGTGCTGAACCTCATCATCTGCAGCATAAAAACTAAACAGATCCCCAGGCTGGTGTCCTCAGGGCCCTCATGCCACAGAAGAGCTTCTCTGGTGGGACATGAGAGATATCCCTGGCATAGATTGGTGCTCTGGGAAACACTCAATATAATGATCTGGATTTCATTTCATCATTTGGAAAGTGCAATTGCTTCACATCATATAGGGCATCTCCTCCATGGCGTTATCAGCAGTTATTATTGATATCCATACATTGAAGCCAACTCATCAAGAATCTCAGCATGTGGATTGGGTCTCAGCTGCCTCTCGAGTCCTCCCCCGCTACCCTGATGAGGAGTTTTCTCAGGCCCACAGATTTTAGATGACAATTAGAGCATTTTATAGCCCACAGTTTCTTGTAGTTTTCCCCATCCTCTGACCCCTTCAGAGGTTTTTCACCCCGAGTTCCTGAATAACGCTCTCCAGAGGCCGTGCTATCAGTCACAAGCCCCTTCTGGTGACAGTGCAATAGTCACGGATGATTATTTGATATTTGTCTTGCTGTTTTACTGTGCATGAAGTGTTGTTTGTTCCAGATGATTTTGATAGCAGGAGCAACATGAAAATGGAAATGTAAATAATCTCTACTCCCTCTGTTTTCCAGCTGATTCTGTTCACGAAACCTGTAATTTGCAATATAGCCTCTTGTTTGCCTGGAATCGTACAGTGCAATTGTACAGCTCCTGCGGCCTCTCATGATGACCCATGCTGTTTATTGTTCTTTTTCTCCCCTCATTTCTTTCTTTTCTCCTGTCTTTAGATTTTAATAATTTGGTAGCAGAGATTATCTTTTCATTCTCTACCTCCATTACTATATTAAATTATCTGATCTGTCCTGTATAGCAAAAGTGCAGACACTAAATACTGCCTCCCTTCCTGTACTACGTGACTGAGATAATAAATAACTACAAAAATGTTAAACAATCACAAAAAACTATTACACTTAGCAGTTGCAAAATCTCAGATAAATAAATATCGGTGCTGGACTTGTGTGTCACTTGGCTGGAGTGCCAGCATCTTGATTTGGATGGATCAGCCACGTGTTATCCCATGAACAAAATAATTATTCAATGTCTGTGGTTCAAAGCTAGCTGTGTCGCCTGGTTCTTAATTCTTCAGCCTGCTGAGAGGGTTGGGAGGAGAAACAAGTGTTAGAAACCAGCAAGCAAAGGGACTGGACACACCAAAAGGCAAGATTTCTGCTCATACTAAGTATTATGTCCCAAATTAATAGCTTGTACTTAGGGTAAGAAAAAGCAGTTATCGGGCTTGGACTGATAAGTAGGAATCTCTCTGGAGACATTAGTTATGGGAGAAACAGAGAGCAAAAAGCTGAGCTGGCTGAGAAAGGGGGTGAAGAAAACACTGAGAATATCATGGAGAACATTGAGATCGGTGATGGAGACACCTTGGTGGAAGACTGCGGTGGTCCAGGAGGCAGAGGCGGACAAAGAATGGGGCAGAAGGGTGGTTGTTTGAAGGACAACAAGGTGATACGACATTTTGTGTTACTGCTTGTTTTACAGCAGGGACCCAAGCATTTATTCCATTGATAAGGGTATTTCTGGCAAAATACTGTATCAACATCTGCCTATGGAATTTTGTTTACACAGACAGAAATAGGAAGGAAGGCTGTACTGGTTTTGTCTGGGGTAGAGTTGGTTTTCTTCACAGCAGCTGGTCCGGGGCTGTGTTTTGGATTTGTGCTGAAAACAGCGTTGATAACACAAGGATGTTTTAGCTGTTGCTGAGAGGTCGGTGCACAGCATCAAGAACTTTCCTACTCTTCACCCCACCCCACCAGTGAGGACTTTGGAGGGGCACAAGGAGCTGGGAGGGGACACAGCCGGGACAGCTGACCCCAGCTGACCAAGGGGATGTGCTCAGCAAGAAAAGATGAGGGAAGAAAGAGGATAGGCTTAAATTACCTCTTAAATTGTCTTTATTTCCCCTCATAGTTTAAGCACTTTTACGCTTCCAATTCTCTTCCCATTCCATCATGGGGGGGCTGCGTGGAACTGAGTTACCCACTGGGGTGAAACTACAACAAACAGCTTGTACTGAATTACTGAGTAAAAGACACATCTGTGTTGATCATCATATAAATGTTTTCAGAGCTGCAGCAGACACACTGTGCAGCTTGTGTGCAGCCAGCTGCAAAACATTATCAATATCTCTAAAATTTCAGCCAATGCAGTCAGAAAACTTTTCCTATCGGTAATGCATTCACTCTGACCAGCCTTTAGGTGTAAAAAACTAGCAGACCTGCTCTGTTGCTTGAAGCACAAGGGAAGCCTTTGCTTTGGACACAGCTCCTGAGAGTGACCAGCTCCAGTTCTCACTCTGTCTGTCCCTCGGTGATGGTGGCTCAGGGCTGTGCAAAACTCTTTCTGCATCACCCCTGCATCTCACAGCTCATCCTGGAGAGAATTTCAGGTCTGAGTCTGCCTCGATTTTCTTGTGAAATCCCTGAATTGATGATCATGCTTCATCTCTCCTTTGCCCAGCTGGTGGGAACTCAATGGGGAGTTCGCTCGTGCCCACAGATACAGATTTGTATTTCTTCTTGCCTCGAAATATCTGTAGCCCTGCCAGCACAAGGAATCTCCTGTCCAGCTTTGATACATGGCCAAGACTCAGAGGGTCCCCGTTTTCCCTGCCTCTCTTCTTCAGTACAGAGCAGAGACAGAAACCACTGTCCTCGAGGGGTCAAGCAAGAGCGTGGAGGAGAAGGTCGGCGCGTCGCTGCTGCGGGGTGCTGAGCGCCCCGGCTCACGTTGGAGAAGGACAAACACCTCATCGCCCCACTTGTTCACTTGTTAGAACACTGAAATGGCAGCAGCAGTGTTTTGAGCAGCACGTGGATTTTTTTTTCATTACACTTTATGGAAAAATTATTCACTGGGTTGAAATCATGAGGGACGAAGCATCACTGCCCCAGGGAATGCTTTCACGATTTCGTGTGCCCTGATTGCAACCCCTGGGTCTTATCCTTCAGCCTTACGATCTTTTTCCACCAATGCTTATCTTTCTTTAATATCTCCAGCTCATTATGTTAGACATTTTTAGCCATTTCAGAAAACATATGCTGCGAGGAAAGCCTATATACTGATTAATAGCATTTTTCAGCACATTTTAAAGAAAAATGAACTCCCTGTAGAAACCAAGGGCGGAACTGAAACCAAGACTTTAAACCTCATCTCCTCCAGGTCTGTTTACACTTTTGCTCAGGTGTCCAATCCTGTTTCACAAGGAGGCCACACAAGCTAAAGGGAATCTGGGACGCACATCCCTTCCCTCCCTAAGTGTCCCTAACCAAAAAGAATGTGAAACATGTCCGACTCCTTCCTGAGCATCAGTCAACTTGCTTAATCCTTGGGGCCAACAAAGGCATCCTGCACCAGCAAGTGCAAAGCAAGATGCTGGACACCGGTCCCCGAGGAAGACTCCGGGGCCTTCGTGAGACTGCGGCTGCACCAGTCCCAACTGCAGAAAATCCAGGGACAGAGTTAGCAGAGGGAGTGTTTGTTGTAGCTATATAAAAAAAATCATATTAAATGCGTAGCTACTGTGAGTATGTAGCCACAAATATGTCAGACAAATATAGTTTGTGGTGAGAACTGCTGCCTTTTATTAGATGAACTTACAGTCAGAAAAAACTATAAAGATCTTTCAAACTCGCAGGCTGCTCCTCCAGTCTGAAAGGTAGCAATCTGCACAGCTAAATATAGCTGAAGAGGCACATCTCTGAGATTTATGGCACATGTCTCACATTTCTGTTTAATGCCTGTTTTTAGCATCCAGTAGAATCAGGAGCTTGCATTTCTGTGGTGTTCTGCTGGTTGCCTTGAAGCGCAGCTCTAAGACAAGGCGAAGTGCCCTGCGTTTCCTCATGTCTGCTCATGACAGCTGCCTTGGGGACCGTGGGCAGACCCCTGCCCACCACTGCAGACTCCATCCTCCAGAGCCTGGTGCGCACATGTGGGAGGCTCCAGAGGACAGCGGGGAGCCCCCCAGGCACACCCCAGGAGCTGATCAAGGAGCACTTCAGGGTGCCACATCAGTGATCCCAGCTCCAACCCAGTAAAGCTCATTCTGCTCATTTTAGTGGTGTGAGGGACCAGCACAGGACCACAGCCTTGAGGACAGGTGAGCATTGCCAACGCAGGAGGGATGGTCTATCTTTAAGGCATCCCCAAGGCAGGGGCTGTCAGAGGGATCTTCAGCCACCTACTCCAGGTGCCATGGGACATATACACCACGATGGGGTCCAGCCTCTCATCTCAGCATTGTTCTTCTCCACTTGTTTTTAAATTTAGAGGTGGCTTTGGTCTTGGGAAGAGACCTCAGCATTTGGCCACCAGCCACATGTTGCTGGCTTTGCAGGGAGGCTGGCGGATACCAACCCCAGGGGACAGAGCGGGCATGGTGAGCAGAGATCACGCATGCAGCAAAGCATCCTCCTGATCGTGGAATCGTAGAATTGTTTCAGCTGTGAAAAAGCCTTTAACATCACAGAGTCCTGACATGCAGGCAGGAGCAGTTTCCTTGCTAACAGGTGGAGCCATGGCTGCCACTTTGTGCCTGTGGCTCTGAAAGTGGGACCTGACCCCTGTGGTGGTGGTCCAAGGTCCAGCAGAAGGGCTGTATCTGTAAATACCATAAGGAACAGAATGTCAGCTATTGATCCGAGCACTGCGTTTCTGTATATGTATATAAAAGACTTTGGAGATCTGACGTCTGCATTCCTCGGATTTATTAGTGCTGTTCACACCGTTGATATGGGAGGTTTGTATCAGGAAGAAGTGTGTAATGATGTTCAAACGGGGCCAGCGCCTGCCTGGCCCTGCCACAGCCCGCCGACAGCTGGAGCGTGCTTGTGACCTGCTGAGAGGCTGCTGTAAAATGAATTCATCCATTTCTGTCTTTTGCAATCAATGAGATCGAAAAGATGTTAAGCTCAGAAGTTGAAATGGGACTGAATAAGCAACTGGGAGTGCTTCACTGCTGGTGCAATGTTAAAGGTGATCTAAAGCGGTCAGCATCAGCTGAGGAAATCTCCACAGGAATCCCCGGGCTCTGTGGTAGATAAATCCTCCCTCAGGAGCTCATGCACCTCTGGTATAAACTGCCTTTAAGGAATTTTTAGTGCTATGCAAATCTCATGACAAGCAGAAGGCTTTGGTTCTGCTGTGCTGGCTACAGCAGACGCTCCATTATTGATGTAAGAAAACATCTGTCTAGACATCCATCTATCCAGATGTTTGCTTAAGAATTGGTGCATTGATGCTTCTTGTCTTTCAGATTCTTTACTTTGCTCTTAGTCATCAACAGAAAGCTAACTCATGTTTAAAATTCTGTCATTCTAATACACTGATCTTGAAACTTTTTCCAGTTACTCTGAGAGTTGGGAGCTCAGGCTGTTGTTTGCGCGTGGTGGGACCCGAGGGGACATACACAGCCTGCCCTCCCTTACTTGGACCTAGACCCTGATATCCTTCAGTGAAGCCAGCCTGAGCCTGGAGAAATTCTGTTAATGGCAACAGTCCCATTTCTATTTCTCAGTAATATACTGAGCTGGGGGACTGATCTCCTCTCATCTCACCCGAAGTATTGATAAAGCAAGAAGTTTTACCTGCTCACTCCTGTCCAGACACCACGGGGAGGGAGAGGGAAAGAGCAGAAACCTGGAAAAAGGCAGAGAAAAAAATAATCATTAAAACCGGAAAAAAGGGAGGTCTGGACACGCCGGTAGCTGCTTGTAGGAAAGCAAAGGAAGGGGTCCAGCACAGATGAAGTCTGTGTGAGCAAACGTGGGCCGTCCCTGCGCAGCGTTGGTGGTGATCACCGTCTCTGGAGCCGTTCACAATTTATGGGCCCCCTAGAGGGGTCGGGGCTGGCTGCTGGCCCCGGGGAAAGACTCCCCAAAAACCTCCCATCCGCCAGCAATTCACCAGTTAGGGACTCCCTGATAGGGTCACCCTCCTGTGTCTAGACTTTAGGGTGACATTCAGTCACAATCCCTAGAAAATTTATGCAGGAATGGATGATCAGATGATGTTTTTTTTGGCAAATAACAAGATAAGCAGAAACTTTCACGAATTTGTCAAATGCAAATCACGTCAATTAGATAATTCCTCTTGTGTGGAAAGCGAGAAAAGTTTGTACATAGGGTAAAAGAATTTCTCTCCTACGTTTTGAGGTGAATTAGTGAGGGTATTACATAATATTTTCGGAAATGAGACAGAGACTATTGCTGAGCTTGAACTGTTGTAGGGAAGTCTGAAGTCCTATTTCTTGTGCTACTGCAAAGGAAAAGTGAGAATCTGAATCAGCATCCTGGACATTATGTTAACCGGGGTAGTAGAGTAAAGAAAATACTAAATTCACAGCTTGTCTGGAAGAACAGAAAAAAAGACAAATTAGTGCCCAGGGCAATTTTGAAAAATTGAAGGAACGGTCTGAACCTCCCACCCCACAAATAGAATAAAATTCACATCCAGGATGGGAAAAACATGGGTGGGTGGAAGGAAGGCTCAGAGGGGCAATAGCGGTGTTTTTAACTGCGCCGTCATCGCTGCCGATGTGGTGCTGAGCAGGGGGGAGTCTGGAGCTCCATCGCCTGCGAGACACGTGTGACGGCTCCGTGATCCGATCGCTGACCCGTCTGCCCAGTTCTACTTTCCCAGGGGTTATAAGATGAAACCAACTCTGAGTATTTAGATTTCAACTCCGCTTCAGGTGTAAACTGTATGATTTGGGGAAAACCACAGCAGCCAGCTGAATTAATTCTGTGAGAAATGCCTTTTTTGTGTGTTTTATGAATGGTTATCTGCGTGCCTGTCTCTCCGGGAAGGATGGATATCACGCTTTTGGCAAGAAGCCTTTCAGAATTGATTGACGATAACCCAGGCAGGAGATTTTTCATATTTTTTTATATTTGTATTGTTCTACGGGAAGCTCCAGAAAAAAAAAACCTGATCACTTAGTGTAACAGAGGGACTCCCAGCTGAAGCGTGGGAGGTATTTCCATGGGGGGATTGGCAGCCGTGACTTACGCTGATCATGGCTCCTGGGGAGGAGGCTGTAAGTGGGCATCAAAGCTGTTGGGGACAGCAGAGATAGCGGGACTGCGAGCAGAGGTGGCTGTGAGTTGATAACCTCGTGAAATCAGAATGGTTCAAGGACCACGACATGGGAGGGTGCTTAGAAAGCGGATCACACAGAGCCCGAGTATACAGCTGAGCCACAACAGTCAGTTGTTATGATTAACAATAATTAGCACAAAGAAAAACTGTGCTTGAGGACATCGTGTGCTGCTGCCACAGATCGCCTTGGGTCTGAATAGATTTGTCCCACAGATTTTGTTTGACATTTCACTTTAATTGGTGATTTTATTCTAGATGAGGACTGTGTGGCCGGAAAGGAGATCTGTGGAAGAGAGCCTGGGGTCCTGGTGGGTACAAGTCACATCACTGACATCACCAGGAGACCTTGCAGTGAAGGTGGTGGCTCATAGAATCCCAGAATGTCTTAGGTTGGAAGAGACCTTGGGGATCACCTAATCCAACCCCTGCCATGGGCAGGGACGCCCTTAACCAGCCCAGGTTGCTCCAGGTTCATCCAACCTGGCCTTGAACATCTCCAGGGAGGAGGCAGCCACAGCCTCTCTGGGCAATCTGTGCCAGAGTCTGGCCACTTGAACAATTTCTTCCCAAGATCCAGCCTAAATCTCTTCTTCTTCAGTTTAAATCCATTTCCCTTGTCCTATCGCTGGACACTCTTGTCAAAAGTCCCTCCCCAGCCTCCCTGTAGGTCCCTTCAGGCACTGCAGGCAGGGATAAGGTGCCCCCGGAGTCTTCTCTTCTCCAGCTGAACACCTCCAGCTCCCTCAGCCTATCTGTGAGGTGCTGGGACACATGGGCTGTGCAGAGAAGCTGTTCTCCCCAGTTCAGCACTGGTGAGACTATTTCTGGGCACTAGGTCTGGTCTGGGTCTCCCAGTGCAGCAGACAGTGACAGGCTGGAGATGCTGGAGCCCAGGAGCCCAGGCTGTGCAGGTTTTATTACCAAGCCATCCACTTTGATGTGTATCTCAACTAGATGTTTCTCCTTCATACCATCTCCAACATCAAACCTGCTGTGCTCATGGCCATGGCTTTTGACCTCTTTGCCATGATCTGCAGCTCCTGAGGCTGACATCCCTCCCAGAAAACTCCATGGCACCAACACTGATGTGACATTGACCATCCATATGATACCTCACACCCTTTCTTGTCTACAGTTCTTGTCCAGTTCTGGGCCCTCAGTTCCAGCAGGACAGGGAACTGCTGGAGAGAGCCCAGCGCAGCCCCAGGGATGATGGAGGGATGGAACATCTCCCTGAGGAGGGAAGGCTGAGGGAGCTGGGGCTCTGCAGCTGGAGAAGAGGAGCCTCAGGGGTGACCTCATAAATGTTTATAAATACGTCAA
>NW_009708814.1:72790-77204 GCF_000703405.1 Apaloderma vittatum
CAGGGAAAGCCTAAGGGGCAACGGGTACGAGCTGGAACACAGGAGGTTCCAGCTCAGTGTGAGGAGAAACTTGTTGGCTGTGCGGGTGCCGGAGCCCTGGCCCAGGCTGCCCAGAGAGGGTGTGGAGTCTCCTGCTCTGGAGACTTTCCAACCCACCTGGACGCGTTCCTGTGGGGCTGCCCTGGGTGACCCTGCTCTGGCAGGGGGTGGCACTAGGGGATCTTTCAAGATCCCTTCCAACCCCTGACACCCTGTGATTCTGTGTGCACCAGGACATCAGTGTGGCACTGACGAGACAGCAGCATTTATGATTTAAGTGTTTGCTCTTTGCTCTTTCCGCAGTGACTTTTTCACTCACTGTTACTTGTTCAGTTGTACATCACGATCCTCAAGACTGAGTATTGCACCCAGGGAGAGGCCCAGGGCCCTGAACACTTGCACCTCCCACATCTGTTCTGTCCTAATCTTCACCATCGCAGTGATCGGTCTGTCCGTGGTTCACAGGTTTGGGAAAAAACATTTCTCCCACTGTTCGCGCTCTCACTGCCAGCATCTACTTGCTGGTCCCACCGTGATGAACTTGATCGTGTACAGTGTGAAAACCAAACAGATCTGTACCCAGACAGCCAGAAAGCTGCAAGAAGCCAGATGTGACACCACGGTTGTGGTGTGAGAAGTGTCGGAGCTGACGGGTCTGGCCGTGGTTGCACGGGGAGGGTGGGTAAAGCCTTGTGGGTAGTGGTGGAGTCACGCAGCTCAGAAAGGCAATGAGAACTCCTCGCCTGCTGCCAGCTTTAATAACTGCTGAGACCTGGGCAATAAAATTCCGGCTGAAAGGTGTTTTATGGTCAGATGAGTCTTTTTGCATTAATAACACAATGTTATTAGTTGGAAGAAATGTGTATAACTCTGAGTGATCTAACTGCATAAGTGTTTTAACTAAACATAATTTCCTCTGTTGATTTGCCTCTTACTTTCGTCTTACATGTCTAACGGAGAAAGATGTTCTCTCTGCTTTCTCTGATTAAAGAAGAAAGGAAGGAATAAATGCTTTAATAAAGTTTAAAACGTTACTGCAGAGTACTAGGTGCATCCACCAATGTTACGCTAGGAATATCAGCAATTTGTGTCAGTTAATCAGGGGACACACCCGTCAAAAGGATCAGAAGGGGTTATCAGTAAGAACAGCTATTCTCAGTGGGTACAAAGGAGAGTTGAAGATTAACCAGCAAAAGCAAATGCGGGCTATCATGAGACAGGCAGTTTTAAGAACCAGACCTGTGGGTCTGCAGAGGAGCTGACAAGGGAGGTGCTCGAGGTGGGATTCTGCTGGGTGAGTCATCTCGGGCAGACCAGAGAAGTTGCAAGACCCACCACGAGGATGGGTTTGCCATAGGGTGACCAGGGGTTTCAAGCACAAAAGTCAAGGTACCTGTCTGCACAATGAGCCCCAGGTTTCCAGGGCACATCAAACCCCCCTGCCCGTGCTGCCAGTCCACAAACAGAGAGAACAGGGGTTCCTCCTTCCTGAGTAACACGCACAGGATTAACCCGTCAATGTATCATGCATTTCTATTTTCATGCAAATAAACAATCAGGTTTGGAGCAAGGAAGAGTTAATTTTGCTGCCTGGCACTCCAATGTCCCATTCCACCAGCATTTTGTACCCATGTGTGTGAGGTCATAGTACAGAAAAAACCAGAACCTGAGTTTCCTTTGAGCACTTTATTTTTCTGCATCCCAAAGTGTTAAAAAAAAAAAAATCACTCCCCCCACACATCAGGGAAGCGTGCTTGAGATACTGACTCCAAATCAAGTAATAAATTAAATTTAAAAGTGTATTTTATCAACTCAGATATAGAAATCCACCAAAAGGATTTACCAAAGTTCACAAACCTGACAAAGAACGTGGGAATCCAGCCCCTCTGGCTTCAATTGCTGTTATTTATTGTGCTTTTATTCTTGAACACCCAAAAGCATATGAGGCAGATGTCAAACTGGGACTGACTCTGCTTTTATACAACACACTTTTCCTTTTGGTACCCATCTCACCTCGCTCATTCACACCACGTTTCACAGAGCAGGAGCCCTGCAAGGCAGAGAAGGCTCCCGTGGCATCCAGGGCAACAAGGCTGTTTGCTGGTGGCCACATCGCGTCCGTGATCCAGGAACCCGTGTGGAGCGAAGCAGGGTGGGAGACAAGCACCCCGCAGAGTGTGACCTCAGGAGTGAACAGGGGCTGAATTTCAAAGCAAATGCGGGAAGCGAAGGTCCAAGGCAGAGCGTGGCTGCTGGTGGGAAAGCTGTGCAGTCCTGGCGCAGAGCGTGCAGAGGAGCTCAGGATCCTCGGTGTTTGCTCGCTGTCGGAGCCCAAGGACTGCCTTTCTGCTGCACAGCGGCGCAGGGGGCACTCATGAAATCCAGCCCAGGGAGGTCCACACCCGGCTGTGCCACATCTTACTTCTCCGGTCTCACCTGGCCACATCTGTCACCAGACATGTGTGGAGCAAACTCAAATCCTCCGGTGACCCAATGTGCACAGGGTCTGTGTGTGCAGATCCCTCTCTGTGCAGGCCAGGGGCTGCTGAAGCTTTTCTCCTTGGTGATACCTCGAGACATTTCTCTGTGCTTTCCCTTCCTCTGCAAGTTGCTCAGCCCTACCCATAAGGCACTTTGTGGTATTTCTAGAGAAATAACTACATGATTGGCAGCATGAGCCAAGCTAGCTGAAACGTGAAGAAGAGCCGGGAGCCCTTCACTGACGACGGGTGGTCAGGGGTGGGTCTCCAGCTGCCTGGGCTAGCAAGAGCCTGGCGATGACAGCAGAAGGCTTTGCTGATAGTGTTTTGCTTCTCTGAATGCACATCCCAGTCCTCTTACTGGGAATTACAGATGAGCGGCAGCACGAGGTTATCGGGCAGGTTATCAGTGTTTTAGAGCTGAGCTGTGAAGTGTTGATTCAGGCAGAGCCTGGGAAATTCTCCTGCGGGCACCTGCTGCAGGTAGCACACACACCCTTCGGGCAGGGCCCTGGGGACAAAGCAGCAGCATTCACATGGGAAACCCAGCCTGGAAAATAGTGTTTCTCATCTCAGAGCTGAAAGCAGCAGAGGGAAGTGGTCCGGGGGGAGTTTCTCCCAGCTGCAGAATTTCACCTCCTAGTTTGAATCAGGCACCTCAGCCACAGAAACCTGCCAGGTGACAGCTACTGCAAACAATGACCTGGCTCCTGTGACAGCTAGGGCTGAGGACATCTGTCCCTGGACCTGAGGGGACACTGCAGAGAGCAGCAGGGCGGTGGCGGTATTTGTACGCTCCCCCATGGGGCTCACAGGCAATGGGAGCCTCCACTCTGTGCTGCTTGGATGATGGAAGATTCTGCAAAATTTAACTGGCATTTGAGTGGTCCTCCCTTAACGTGAGCTGCCTGCTGAGAGATCACCTTCCGCTGCCTCCGCATCACGGCGTGGGGAGGAGAGCACAAAGCCTGGGGAGGGCTGCTTCATCTCCCTCACGGCGGGCTTGGGGTGAGGTGGGAGGGCAGAAGACACGGGATGGGTGATGCTCACCTCCTCCGGCTTCGCGCTGCGCGTGTCCGAGAGGTGATGCACCAAGCGCCCCGGTGACAAACGCAGAAACTGTGTCTGTTCTCTGCAGCAGGATTTGATGGCCTTGTCTGAACGCTCAGCATTGGCCTGTGCTCTGTGAGGATTCTCTTTGGAGGCATAAAAAGAAAATCCAATATTAACAAAGAGTGGGAATGGTCAACAAGTGGGTGAGCAGAGAGAGGCTGTGAAGGAATGAAAATGAATAAAAGTATGCAGAAGGTCAAACCTGGGAAAATTAAATTAAATACTAAATCTAGATTTAGCTTCTGAAATAAAACCAGACAGATTGACTTTAGAGAGGTATTTTCTTTTTCAGCCAGATATTTTGCTTTTCATTCTTTTTTTTCCTTCTCTTTCTCAGGAAAATTGTGACCTAACATCTTGGGAATCAACATTACAAAATTAGATTTTCAAGCCCCTCAAACTGGGATGTTTGCAAAAAGCCATTGTCACCAGCTGTTGTCGTGTGCATGCCTCCTGGCTGTCCAGCGTACTGAACTGGAGTGTCCCTCCCTGTGGGTGGGTCAGTGGCAAACAGATCTTTGGGGGTCTCAGGGCGGGAGGCTGGTCACACCTAGTTCTCTCACCTGCACGCAGGTACCAGGACCTAGGGCAGTCCCAAGGACGACAGGTTTTGTTGCTGCCCAGCAGCTTTCAGGGATTCCTTTTCTGTCCCATGCTGGTGGTCAGTCATGTCTCAGGTCTGAAAAACAGGCACGGGGTTCAAACTCCTCAGCTTTTGGGTTTTAAACCTAAAACTCTCCAAATCAAAGCAGAGCCACTTTCTGAATGCAGGAGCTGTATTC
>NW_009708815.1:0-239 GCF_000703405.1 Apaloderma vittatum
AAGGGGTGACCCACATGCCTGAGCACCCCAACGTGGCACTCTGGGGTGACCCACATCCCCCATGCACCCAGTAGAGGACCATGGGATGACCCACGTCCCCGAGCACCCCAATGTGGCACCTCAGGGTGACCCATGTCCTTGAACAACCAATGGAGGACCAAGGGGTGACCCACATGCCTGAGCACCCCAACGTGGCACTCTGGGGTGACCCACATCCCCCATGCACCCAGTACAGGTCC
>NW_009708815.1:476-801 GCF_000703405.1 Apaloderma vittatum
GGGTGACCCACGTCCCCGAGCACCCCAATAGGGCACCTCAGGGTGACCCAATGTCCCTCCACATCCCAGTAGAAGCCTCTTGGGGGCACACAAGTCCACGTACACCCCAATACATGTGGGTCACCCATGTCGTCACAGACCCCCACACAGCACTCGTGGCCCTGAGCACCCCAGGGTGACACCTTGGGGTGACCTCTGTCCACATGCACCCCAATGCATGATCTTGGGGTGACCCGTGACCCTGAGTGACCCAATCCTGCACCATGGGGTGACCCATATCCACATGCACCCCAGCGCAGCACCTTGGGGTCACCCATAGCCCTGA
>NW_009708816.1:0-593 GCF_000703405.1 Apaloderma vittatum
TTAGATTAGATCTTAGGAAGAAATTCTTCAAGATGATGGTGGCAAGACTTTGGAATAAATTTCCCAGAGACGTTGTGGCTGCCCCCTCCCTGGAGGTGTTCAAGGCCAAGTCAGACAGAGCCTTGAGTAGCCTGATCTAGTTGAGAGGCATCCCTGCCCCTCACCAGGTGCTTCTGTGCTTTCTCATGCTGCTGCTCCCTTTCAGGGCGTTGCCTTTCAGTGTCCACTCAGGGTCTCAAGAGACTCAGCACACACCAGAATAATGTGGGATGGATGGCACTTCTGGAGCTTCTCTGGGCCAACCTCATGCTCAGAGCAACCAAAGCTTCTTACTTATATTAGAAGGTTCCCATCAAGCGCTGAACAGTTCCTCTGCCAAAGGGGTTATGATCTCCAGGACAGCTCTTCTAGGACTACTCCACGGCCCCTGTCACTTCTTTTCCCAAAATGACCAATGCCATTTCCCTTGTTTGAACTTGTGCATATTGATCTCACCTTTCTGCAGTGCGTGCCTCTGGTGAGTCTGGCTCCGTCCTTTCCATAATCTCCCACAGCTGATGGGAGGCAGCAACTCCATCCTCTCCTCCTTGCCT
>NW_009708816.1:814-1941 GCF_000703405.1 Apaloderma vittatum
GCAGGTTTGCCTGCAGGTCTGGGATTTTCCCGACTCTTCCACATCGTGATGACTCCCAGGTGCTCTGGGAGATGGACCCGATGTCCCTTTGTAGTCTGAAATGCATGGAATGGGCCATCCCATCCCTATGCCGGGAAAAGGAGCCACGAGCTCTTGGCTCGCTGCCCGGAGCCTCTCCCCAGAAGCAGGCCATCCAGGCCTCTGGCCTCTGGGGTGACCTTGAGGAGCAAAACAGGTCAATTTTGGTGAGGGCCTCTTTTTGGTGAGGGACTCTTTCAGGGAGGGATGCAGACACCTCTTTGATCATCCTCCCACGTGTCAATCTCCTGGTTTCCGACAGGTTCTCCACTTCCCAAGATGAGACCAGAACCCTGTTTGGATGAAGCCAAGAGTCAAACTTCTGGGTGTTTAGGGCACTACCGTGTGGAATCCTTTGTAATCTGCCCTCAGAGATTGAGTGAATCAGAGCTGGGAGATGTATCATAGCATTTTTTCTGAGGGCACAAGAAGGTCTCAATTGCAATGAGCAAGAAGTCGTGCAGGGGAGGCAATAGGCCAAGAGGCCAGTCATGTGCTGTTGGGGCCAGAATTATTCAACATTTCAGAATTATTCAACGTTTTTGATGGGACATGGGCAGTGGGACTGAGCACATTCTCAGCAGGTCTGCAGAGGATACCAAGTTGAGTGGTGGGGGTGATTGTCTAGAGGGAAGAGATGATAGGCCAGAGTTTGGAACAACATAATGTTTAAGTCCTTTCCAATCAAAACCCATTCTATGATTCTAGTTGATGTGACGTAGGAACAAACCATTTCAGATGAAAGAGACAATGGCTTAATCACCAGTGATGCCTTGGCCAGCGGTGACTACTCGGTGTTCAGGTGTTTCATGAGCAAGGAATGTTGGTGGCCCCGCAGGGCTCTGCAACCTGGCATAAAAGCCCGTGCGACTCCAGGCTCAGCATCCTGCTCTCTTGCCTTCCTGTCCTCCAGGAACGAGGTAAGCCTGACTGCATCCATCTCTCCTTCGGAGCTGAGCTGCTGTCATGGTGCCTTCTTGGGTGAATGCCTGGGCTCTTTCATTTCTGGTGAAGGTGACTGGGGAGAGCTGGGAAGAGAGGGGTTAGTT
>NW_009708817.1:0-14977 GCF_000703405.1 Apaloderma vittatum
GGCCACCGGGCGGAGCTGCATCGCCCTGCCCGGAGCTCCCGCTCCCCCGCGGTGTCAGCCCTTCTAAAATACCCTGCCCTGCCTGACGGATGCGTTTCCCCAGCTGCCCCGAGTGACGGGCACGATGTGCCTCCGCGATTACTACTACTAGGATGCTCGTCCCCGAAACAAACGTGTGTGAGGATGTTTACTGCGTAGTCCCCAGAGGGGACTCCTCGTTTATTCTTGTCAGGCAATAACAGCAGGGAAGAAGATGATTACTGAACTTTTTCTAATTAGAAATGAACTAGGCTTGTTGGTATTCAACTGTCTCATGTAATTAAAATATAATACATATTCTGTGTTTGGCAATACTGATAATTTTATCTTCAGAGCTTATAAAGGGGTTTGTGCATGTATAAAATTTGCTCTGTGCATATACATATTTAATCACAAGGGCTCGATGTGGAGTTAAACAAATCAGACATTTGGTTATACTACATGAAAATAATATATGTTTGTAGGGCGGTAATACAGTAAAGGGGACGTAAATGTAGTCACTCTCGTCAGAATAAGTTGGCTGGGTTGGCTTTGTTTTTCTGGAGTAGGGAGACAGGGAGGGTTAGAACAAAATTTAGCCAACAGTGTTGTGGCTTTTGTGTTTAGACGGGGCTTGCTCCTTCAGGAAATGTAAAGACCGGGACTGGAAAGCTTTGGGGACTCAGTAACTAGCATGTAACAGAAGGGGGCTGGAAGATACAAGGTTGATCTGTTACTGTTGAAAGAAATTGCAGGTTGCTCCCTCATGCTCAACAGGGATCTTGCTAGCAGAGTTTTGCCATGAAGCACCATTTTCCTTTAATGTATGGAAAGTTTCCTTTTCAGGAATCTATTCCCTGCAACCTTGTGCACACTTTATTAAAAAAAAAATTAAAAAATCACTGTCTTGCTCATGTATTTGCTGTAGTAATTTCAAGAAAAGCTTTGTCACCTGGTTTTTCTGCCTGACAGAACAGAAGGGATGGGATGCTCTGGCAAAGGAATGGAGAAGCATCTTCATTTCTGGGAAGGCTGGGAAGTGCCTGCTCAAACAGAGGATAAAAATGCTTGCCTTCTGTGATGCGGTGTTGCCAGTCTTAATGCAATGATTGCCAGTATTTCGAGGATAATCTCTGGTTTTACAGTGCTCGATAAATGCCCTCTGGAACTTACCTGTTAGCAGTCAGCTTGGTATCAGGGTTTTAAGATCTCAGACATCAGACTTTCCTTTGGCGACAGAATCAAATTTTGCATGATCTTTTTGTCTACTGTCAGCTGGTATTTCTTTTTCACACTAATGTTTTATAAAGTGCTAATCCAAAATACAGAACAATTTAAATCCAGTCTAGTAGAAGAGTTGTGGTAGTAAAAATAATATGTTTTGAGCTCAAAACTGATTTTATTATGACGTGTTGTCTGGAAGCAGCCTTCGCTTTTATATTTTGAGTCTTAGTGCATACCACATGCTTATGTGATGTGTACTTGCATATGAATGAAGCTAGCACTTTGAATATTCAGCTCATGTCTCAAGACAGGTACTAATTAGTGAATACAACTCTTCAGACCTTCAAAGTACATTTCAAATATGAATTGTTGCAGCAACGTAATAAGGGTGTTTAACACTAGCCGTGTTATGGCCGGGGAAGTAGCATCAGAAGTTACGATTTACCTAAGGCCAGTAAACTGTTGTGAGAACTGGGATTAATTTCTGGTTCCAGCCCTATTTGGAACAAGTGTTAGAAGAGCAGCAGCACCAATGAAAACTGGTTCCTGAGGATCTGTGTCTCTAAGGTGATCCCTCCTGTGGGTTCTCTGACATCAAATAAGCGTTGACCTTTGTCATTAACCTTTCTCTTCTTGTCTTATAAGTGGTCTACCCAACCACTTTTTTAAATTAAAGTGTTGGGAGCTTTGGGATTTCTTCCTGCTGTCAAATTTAGTCAAAAGCAGGTCAGTGGACTCAGAAGCAATTAGTAGGCAGCTGACAGACAGACATAAGCAAACAGAAAATCCAGTTCTATAGGCACAATACTACCTCTTCTATCTTCCTTGAAAACTTGGTTGTGATAGATTTGGTCTTCCTGATTACAAAACAAAACAAAAACCCCCAAAGCAAACGAGTACTTATTTAGTGTATATATAAGTATCTTCAAGTATATATTTAGTTGTTAGGAAAAAAGGATGATGTATGCAGTTCTTTATTGCAAGTGTAATTCCCTGGGTATCTTCCACTATTCTCTAACGTAAGCAGACAGAAGCTAGGGAATATGTACCCAGATAGCGTGAGGACATTTTAGGTAATAGAAGCAACTAGACTGACCTCTCCCATAGCACATCTTACTCCAAAGGTAAAAAGCAAATGTTTTTGCATTGCTAAAAAGTAAACAGCAAATGTACTATTTCCTGGTGTAAACAGTCTGGATGCAGAGACCTTGTGTATAATGAGTTGTTCTTGGGTAACCTTTTCACAGGTGCAATGGGGAAGTAGCTGCCTGTTTTCCTAGTTTTGGTTTAATAACTTCCCAGTATGGACTTAATGAGTTTAGGAGAGAATGTGCCTTTTTGGTCTCTGAGATGTTCTGTGGCAGAACTCGAGTGCAGTTTCTGAAAGGCAGGATATATACAGCTTCACACCTGACACTACATAGCAGCTCTTACAGGAATACACGATGAAACTAGGTCTCTGCCGAGAGCTGGCCTGCTTTTTATGGTTTAAGAATAAGTTTCTGCCAATACTTTAAACATAAAAAGCCCATGTGGTAGTAGTGGATGTATCAATAATGTCCTTATGTTTACACAGAGTTGGAAATTTCCAGTGTGTATGGGGAAGGTTGCATAGAATGATATTTGGGAAAAGCTCTTCCAGACAAAAAGTGGGAGGAGTTCCTCCTCTGTAGCTCTGCTAAAGACAAGATTGAAAACTCGGTGAACATTACCGACTCGAAGGGAAATGATCCTCTGCAGTTTTCTTAATAGGTCTTTGATCATAGTGAAAACGGTCGCCTGTGGAAAAAGCATTCCTTCAGGAGCGGTGATGTTTTGCTGCTATTCGGAAAGCAAAGAGTAAAGAAAAGGGAAAACTAGCAGTGACGGAACCGTTGTAGATTCCCTGTGAAACTCCAGCGTGTCAGCCATCTGGTGATGCTGGGACATACCTTCCTCCTTAATGAAATTTTGGGAAAACTTACCTTACCTTCAGAAGCTTGGAAGGTGGTTTCACAATTATGCCATGGATGACCTTTTCCTACGTCTCCTGTTGACAACAAAAATACTCTTGCTTCACTAGGGTGTCACCTTCTAATTCGGATGCTACTTCCTGGCATTTCTGTAGTGCCTTTAATTTAAAGGTAATGATTTAATTAAGCTGGAGAGCTACCCAGCAAAGGAAACAAGTCTTGCTATCCCACTACAGAAGCGAAGACAGAGTTGGAGAGTGTTAGCGACTCGCCTGTGGTAACGTAGTTAGGGGCAGAGTCTTAGCTGGTATTAGTTCATCCTTGAGGTTCTCTATCCCTGTGACACAGCACGCCATAGGCTTTGGTGTGCTGTTTTTTGTCCTGTAAATGTCTGTAACTTGCTAATAACCATATTTGCATTAATTAGCCTCTCATTACAACACATAGTTGCAAATCAAATGCCATTCTTTGAAGATACATACATGCAAATGATTATTGAAAGTTGAAAGTCGAGTTTGAAACTACGTAGTGCAAGCTGCAACTGAAGGGTTAGGAAGGGTTCAACACTAACTCCCAAGTGCAAAGGCATTTAAGAGGTTATAAGCCAAAATTGCTTCTTTTTACCTGTGAGCTCGCATTTGTGATAGTACTATGTTGCCTCATAGCATGTTTCATACTGAACGATCTTCATGCAGTCTACGATCTCCTGTGTAAAGAGTGACCCTTATCCCTGCTGTAACCACGCCGCGCTCTGTGCTTTTAGTTTCAGAGAGGAAACCATTAAGTGGCAGTGCAAGCTCTTCAGTTTTTGTCTATTGTTGAGCTAATCTCAGCCTAGAACCAGCTGTGGGAGGAGCACAATGTTGGAAAATGATAGAAAAGAACGTTGACTGAACCTACTTGAGCCAGCAGTGCCACCAGCTCGCGCACGTGAGAATTTGCAAAAGGCCGACGATTTATTGTTTGGGCAGTCGGTACCTGTTACTGGCTGAGAATTCAAGAAGTGCTGTGCTGTGAGCAGAACCTGGAAGGAGGACTGAACCTCATGCACTTCAAAAGCAGGTGGCAGAAGGCACTCTGCAGCACCATGGCAGGGGCTGTGCATAGCATCCAGTTCTCTAACGTCACGTTTTCCCGGCGTGATGGGCGCTATTGCCTAGTCGGCTGCTTCCGCTTTGCTGGTTCTTATGCGAGTTGGCAGGATTTGTTCCAAAGTATTTTACGTTTCAAGTGAAGTCTTATTATGTTTAATCATAGTATTTTTCTTCCTTGTGATGTAGGTTTGCCAGATAGTAACTATCTGTGTTATTATGTGCAGATTTTCCTGTCTGACTCTGAGATCCTCTTTCATGCGTGTTGATTAATTTTTATACCCAAAGTAACCCAGTTGTCTCAATCAGTGAATGTGGGCTTTATTACGGGGAGTTAAGATCCTCATAAATATTGAGTGTGTTCTTAAGAATAATGCGACGATCTGACTAGTCCCTTGTTCTCGGACTGTCAGTATCAGAAGCTGTGTGGAAAAACTTCTCTGGTCAAACACGTGGGAGTTCTGTAATCGTTCCTTCAAGACTTTTCACACACCATGCCAAGCTGTAATAGGGTTAAATTCTATCAGTCAGCTTGTTGTTTAGTAGTTCCTATTTATTATTAATGCATTTATTCTTTATTGCTGCTGGTGGACTGTCAGAAGCAGATAAGCTGCCAATTAGGTAGCGTGGTGGACTACTAAGTTCAACAGATGATGTTAAAAAGTGGTGACTTTTTCTTCATATGAAATCCCATAGCTCTTGCTTGGAATTTCAGGTGTTGGAAATGGACGATGGAGGATGACGCCTTTCTGGATGAGAGAGTTTTCTGGAAAGTGGCACTGTGGATGTAAGGTGATGAGTGGTCTAGAAAAAAATGAGTTCTGCAAAGGACCTGTGAAGTGCCTGAGGGGTCATGGAAGTCAATGGGAGTTGAGCAAAACGAGCTTGGGCTCAGGTCCCAGACAGGTATGTAAGTGAGGTAAACAACTCCTGGTGGCCTCCAGAGAAGTTTGGGTACAGAACTTGGCGTGGACCTCTCCTGGAAACTGTATTTTTAGTGAACTGGCCTGAAATTCTTGGTCTGAAAGGCAAGCAGCAAATCTGAGACAGGTTCAGGGAAAATAAAAAAACCAACCCCCAACAACAAACCTCAAAAGTTCTGAGGTATTAACTACAAGAACCTCCCTTTGAGCTTGGTACTATTAAAATAGTTCACTGTGCTATTCATAGGCTGGACTAGTACTTTACTTAGAATTGGCATGCACAGTAGGCATCTCATGCATATTTTCTTTTCTTTTTTTTTTTTTTTGACACATCTGTTTTCATTGTTGTTTTGTGGGTGTTTCTGTCTTGCGTAACCCAGCTATTTCTGTAGGGTTGCAGGGAAGGGAAGCGAAAGGGAGAGAACACTAATTTCCGTGCTTCTGGTTTTACAACAATATAAATAATCAGGAAGGTGAGAATGTAAGGGATCCTGGATGACTGCGGTGATGTGGAGTCCTTCGCTTCTGATGTCCTTCTTTTGGACCTCTTGCCAGCCTGGAGTGGCTGATGGTTTCTTTTGAAAGGTTCTTGAATGAGCTGTTGAGGACCCTGCGACGGTCTCTTCTCGCTCTTCGTGTTGCTGTGTTTCGTGAAAGCCTCCCCACAGGACATGGCTGGGAACCACCGTGTTATCTCTCAAAATATAAAGCGACAGAGTAAAGCGTTGAGTTCTGCTGTCAGGCTGATCCTTCTAGACAGCCATGAAACATGTCGCGAGAGCAACATAGCTGCTCCCACCTATTCTGTACTTCTGGTTTTGAAGGAGTAAGTATCAGTCATACTTCTCCAGAACTGTTGATCTTCTAGGACAGCTGAAATCACTGAGCAATTTTAGCTGAAGGGAGAGAAATACGGAAGAAAAACTCAGCTTTATGCCTTGACAGACCTAAATTCAGGCTTCAGCACTATGAACATACCAGGGTTATGTTGTTGGTGTACAGTATTATCTTCTAAAGGCACCTTTTTTATTTTTTATTTAATACCTTTCCGCTGCTTCTGCTGGTGGCCAGCAACTGCAGTGGCTGACTAGAAAAGTAGAGGAAAAAGATCAAGGTTTGTACAGAGAATAGCTGCAGTGGCAGCTTGGAGCTTGGTTGGCAGAATGAGACCCACGTGCTGGAATGAAAATCCTTTCAGCCTTGGCATGTGATGATGGGTTGGTTTTTTTTATTATTTTAAGGCTGCATTGAACCCAAACTGCAGTAATCCATTTTACTCCTTCTTCAGGCTTCTGCCAATAATTATATAATAACAGAATGCGGTTAATTATTTGTTTCTTAGCTTCCCATTTTCTGTATTTGCGTTAGAAACATGTCATTATCGTCTTAGAAGGTGAGCCCTGTGTCCTTGGCGACGTGGAAAACAACAGGAGTGGGTGAGCTGACGGAGGCAACAGGACCTCTGGCTGTGCGAAGCCTGCAGGGCTGGAATTAAACCGACCCAAAGGGGAACTTTGATTCCTACGGCCGTCCTGTGATTCGACGATCTGCTCTCTCTGCATATTCTCATTTCAGAGAAGTGGTCCTTTGGGAGACTGTGCCAACAAAGCAGTACGGATCTGAAAGAGAGGGTCTTGCCCTGTTGTTGATTTGCAATTTTCACTTCTGGTTGCCTGTCGCCTCTGTATTTCGTGAGCTGTGCCTGTGTTGTAGCGATGACCTTGGACGTTTTGTGTTTATGCTGACATACCTATAGTTGCTTTAGCGCGGTTTTGCTACCAGGTGTGTAGTTTGGCGAGTTTGCAAATCCCTGGGTTCTCTTGCTGCACACCTCTGCAGTGGGACGACAGGATGTTTTTTGTTTGGTCTTTTTTTTGCATAAGAGACCATCTTCGCATTTTGATATTGCCTTTAGTGTTGGGCATTTTTCTCCAACATGCTTGTGCTTGTAAGCTTTATTCCAGCTAGACCCTCTGTGACTTGGCTGTCCTGAGCAGCACGAGTTAAATAATTCGCTGTGACCTCAGCTGACGAGTGACGCTACTCTCCAGCCTTTAGTAGTTGAGCAGGTTGGTGTAGGAAATCTTGGTTATGGGACACTGAATCAGGGCTGTTTAAGCACTTGGCTCAGGGACTAATTTTGTACAGTTCCAGGCATACTGTCAGCATTAAATAATAATTAATATAGAATTGCAACACTATTAATAAATAGTGACTGGGTAAGTTAGGAAACAAACAATGCAATAAGGAAAAATGATTTCTGGTGCAGCAATGTGGCTCAGAAAGAGCCGTCATTGCATGGGTTTGTGTGTTAAGCTGGTAGAACTCAAATACTGCTGCAGCCCTACTGATGTTAAAACATTTATAATAATCTTGTTATTTCCATCTACCAGCCAGAAATGCTGACTAACTTTCAGGATAACAATCTTTTATATATTCAGGAAACAAAATACCCAAGGGCCACCGGTGACTGACAGCTACAGAGCTCTGATTAAAGCTGACGGTTCCTGATCAGCTCCATCTTGGATGTGTTAGTTCCTCCTCTGACAGGGAGGACAAAAAGCGATGTAACGTGGTGGTGGTAGGAGATGAATTTATTTTATTTTATTTTCTCTTTGCAATTTTTGAGGAATTTGTAACTCAGAAGTATCCAACATTATCCTGAATAATAGCACTTGGGAAGGCAAGTATTGATCTCTCCATGATGATTTTCCTATAAGAAGATATGGAAAACACTGAGGTGTTCGTTTCTAATCATTGATTTTTGACTGTAACAACAATATGCTAAGATTTCTGATGATCGATTAAGCAATCAGTTAAGTGTTTGGGGCCCTGAAAAATGCATTTATACTTTTTTCCTAACTGGTGTTACGGCAAGGGAGATTTTAATTATTTTTTTTTCTCCCTCTAAATGAGAGGAATCCCGGTGCTTTTGTTTGTCTGTGCTTGCATACAGACTGCATAAACAATTACACAATCCCTAATGTAAAACCTTGAGTCACTGGTCTGAACGTGAGGTTGTTGGGTGCTAATTCTGGCCAAAGGTTGGGCACTCACCCACTGCTACTCCACTCAGTCTCCTGCCCTTTCCTCCCTTCCTTTCTCCCCAACAGCATTTCTTAGCTGTCGAGGAATAACCATTTCAGTTACCTCTGTGTTCATTTAATCTACTTTTTATACGTATGCAGGTGCTGGCTGCTCACGAGCCAGTTTGCGACGGTTCCCTAGCACGTACTGCTGTGTGCTCGCTGGCTCTGTGCTGTGCTTGGAACGGTACAGAAGTGCCGAAAAAGCAGTAAAAATAATGAGTTTGCTTCACTTGCCTATTTCATTATAGCAGGGTCTTGGTAGAACTGCTCAAATTTACGGTCACTTGCTATTTCCTTCATAAAACATGTATTTTTAGGTAGTCGTAATGTGCACCTCTTACATGTTGGCAAATTCTAACTTGGCGTAAATGGATATTGCCCGCAGTTATTTTGTAAGCTGAGGTGTGTGACCGGTTTTGAAAGCTAGGGTGGTGTTTTATCTGTCCTTTAACACCCATGAAATTGGGTAGACCTTTCACTACCTCAGTAGGTTTTGGGTCATAGTCTCTGGTTGCTGAGGCACCAGAGAAGTGGGGCATCTTCCCGAACCTCCGTGTCTCAGACCTTACAGGTGCAGCGCGAGGACAACAGCTCCGCTTCTTGAGGCTTGTTTCTGGCAAAAACACGTTCGTTGAGTCGCTGCCTAGAGCCCTTCCAGAGGTTCTTTGTCTCTCATGTCACGGTTCAGTGAGGCTCTTAGAAGCTAAAACCCTTTTCCAAGTAGGGTTAAAATTACCTTTATCCTTAAAGGTGTGCTAAGATGCATGTGATATTAAGGCATGGTTTTGGCAGCTCTTCACGGTGCAGTGAGTGTACTTTAAGTTATTACAAAGCTACCAAAATTATGACACTTTTGGACTGTGGATCGAGAAGGTTTGCAACAGGAGCTGAAGGAGAGAGAGGCAAATCCATTTCTCTGCATTTCATTGCTCTTGTTAAACTTCTTTTTCCCGTTTGGAAGTGACTCAAAATTAGTAATGCTTCTGTAGTCATGTTATGTTCAAAAATATATAATGGTATAAATGTCAAACTCTGTACATTGCAAGCTTACATTTGCCTCGCATTTAAATCACTTCCATTGCTGAAAACCACTTTAACAGGAATAAATTATCAGTAGAGCTAGTGTTTGAATAAAAACAAAGTTATGCGAGTGGCTGGATAGAGGTTTCTATCTGCAAGCATGTGCAATATGGTCTGAATCAGGATTTAGCCCTCTCGAATTACATCGGTCAAGCTTTGTTGTACCATCCCTTCACATCTTCTATGTGAATAGGAAATCAGTTCTTTGCTGGACTTTGTAACCCGGTGATGTTTGGTTTTGTTCCCTCAAAACTGAAGTACAAGCTGCTTCAGTCTCGAGTGGGAGAGTTTTCTGATGCGTTGTTCTCTGCAGCAAGGGGTTTGCGTGTATGGAGCAAACCCAGCAGCAGGAGAGCTCTTTTTTTTCTAGAGAGCCCCAGATGTTCAGCCTCTGGTCTCTGCACAGAGACTGCCAGGAAACAACAGGCAGGATCAGTCACGGTGTGGACATCCCTAGGTAGTAGATTTAAATCACTGATCTTATGATTAAGCTGTTTGTAAATGTTGTTAATCACACTTTTCGCAGGCAAAACCCGTATTTTTCAGCACTTCGGTTTTCTTGGTAGATTAAAATGAACACATAAATTTTTTTGCTTCTGTGAGTTTGGCTTCGGTGAAGGAAGCTGGTACGAAGAAAATTTGTTAGTGGCACAGTTTTTCCACTGTTTTCAGGGGTTTCTTTTTTTTTTTTTTCTGCAGGAGTGAGGTTTGCTTTTTCTTTTTGTTTATCAATGCCATTGACATAATATAGAAGATCACTGTTTGCAGCTTCCATTCGAACATGTGGACTCCAGTTGCCTCTGCTAGTACTGAGTCATAAGGAGACCTAAAATACAGATCTTAAAGTCATGCAAAAAGTTTCTATTTTAAAAAATAGGGTTTTAAGTATGGTGTTTCTAAAATATATCTGCTCCTTTATAATTACACACTTCAGATATTAATACATATAATTTTGAAAGTAGGATTTAGACTCCAGTAGGTAGTGTCATGACAATTTTAAGGTAGGTTTAAAAAAACCCCAATTGTTCATAAATATCTCTACGAGAGTAATTTTATTCTTTAGTGATGTTCTCGGGCTTAGTTTGGAGGACCTGATCCTAGAACTCTGGTGACTTTTTTGGTTTGGTTTTTTTTTTCTCCCCTTTTAACCCAGTATGTAATGGAGACTGAATTGTTCCATTTCTTAAACACCAGCCCCAGGGTGCTTCTGTAAGATTTCAGGGCTAGAGGGAAGTGAGGGCACACTTTGGATACTTTTAGGTTACGAACTATGGTTGAAAAAGAGTCTCTTGGCAGCTCTTCAAAAGCCAGATAGTGAAAGGCTTGGCTGGTGGTTAAGCTGAAAAAGTGCAGCACCTGCACGTGTTACAGCTGGAGCATCGGCCGATGCGTGTGGTTGTGTGTTCACACGCGCATCCCAGACTCTCCAGCTCTGTGTTTCTTTTACCGGATTAGTTTCCCTTTAAATCCGGGATAGCATCTTTCCAGTTCAAATTGCTATGCGGCGTGTGGTTAGCTGAGGGGAAAGCAAGTCATTTTTTGTCTACCAGCGGATCGTGCCTTGTCAGCGGTACGATCCCCCTGCAATTTTGCCGTGGACCCCTGTTCGGTACCCCTGCGGCTGTGCGTGCCCCGCAAGTTCAGCACGGGTGCTCAGGGAGTCCTCACTCTTGCTTTTCCTTTCCCTGTCTCCCTCCCCCAGGCTCTCAATTGTGTGCAGTCAAATTACACAGTGGCACCAGCCCCAGTGGAGAAGAGCTGCTCTGTTCGGAAGCTGTCCCGCTAGAATCTGCGCAGGGATTTCGCCGTTTGCACCTGCCGTCGCTGGCTGCTGCTGGGACCTTGTGTGCCAGCAGCCTGTGCTGATAACTGGTCCCTGTTCCTTCTATCTCAGTTGATAGTTTTAAGGACACTTAATTCCTTGACAGTCTTCTAAAGCTTGTCTTTGTCCGTAAACACTCTGCATTGTATTTGCACAGGGTCCTGTTGAAGAGCGCTTTCAGTGCGTGTAATGAAAGCTTAGAAAGGACGACGTTATGAGTTTGTGTTAAATACATAAAGCAAGGCAGTAACCCGAATCGCCAGCGACTGCTGTCCAGTCATAACTGTGCAAGGGTGCTCGGTCGTTCGAGACAGTAGCAGTCACTTGTGGAACACTGCAGACTTCTGTCTGAAACCCGCTGTAGGCTGGTAAAGCCTCTCTTGCTACTCCTATTCACATCTTGTGGGCGTTGTGCCTTTTCCCCGCTCCCCGTGTCGCAGACGCCCCTGCCCGAGCACCCACGCCGTGCTGGGTGGGACCGAGGCGTGAGGTTGAAGTGGCCTCTCTGGGTCTATCAGCTCTGGGACGAGTCCTCCCACCATGCTTCTCGCTGTCTGATGAACCTCTTGGAGTCAAATTGACGCTTTATTTTAATGTGGAAATTTGAAATCGCTGCCTCCATCACAACCTACAGGATATTTCCTGATGTCGGGAAGTCATCTCTCTTAAATGCGTTGCACCTCAAGGTATCATCATGTGTGTCAGTCCCGAATTCTTTAGTTCCACACAGACTTTGTATCCGCTCTCCTCCTGCAATGGAAAAGCGTTGAGGCAGCATTGCGCGGTGGAGCAATGAGCCCTGCTTAAGCTGAGCAGCAACTTGTGGATAATTTTCCTGTGATGTTTTCATTTGGGCGGTGGATGTCGCCCATCTCGCTGGTGGATGCTACAGAGGTAACTGCGCCCACGGAAGGGTGGGTCTCGGTGGCAGAACTGGAGAACGCTGGTGGAACTGAGCAGGGTGCAGCCTGCCTGGCTGCTTCTGCTGTTGCGCTGTTAAAAACATTAATCTTTTTAGCTGCTTAATATCTCCCATTGGTGATTGCTAAATGTAGTTACTTATGTACAAGCAAGCTCAAACAATGGAAAATATATGAAATACGAACCCTTTCTTTGTGCTCGGGTGGGAACATTCAACTTGCACCGGTGAGGAATGTTCACCTCGCGTTTCCGAACATTGTATTCAGCAGATGAGCTGTTTCCTCCTCCTCCTTCAGGTTTTGCTTTCTCCTTTGGAGAGGGGGGCCGAGAGGCCGTGCCCCCAGATGGACTGTTAGAGTAATTATCAGAACTAGCAGGCATGGTTGTAAAGATGCTGTGGGTGATTTTATTGTTGTTGATGGGAGGGGGGATGGAAGTTGGCTTGGTACTTGTTTTGTTTTTCCATAGTTCAGGCTATTGACATGTAGAGGAGCAAGAGTCACGTTGGAGAAGAGCTGCCTTTTGACTCTAGCGGTGTCCCCAGCTGGAGGGGAGACTGAAGAGTGCAAGGGAACCTTAAGAAACAGCTGACAGTCTCCTGTCAAGCGACATATTTGCAAAGATTTTGGAAATTTCTATGTTGCTGCTGAGTTTTGTCTTTGCCGGGTGGCTCTGTCTCTGTTAAATAGCTGAAACTTCCCTGTACGTAGACATAATTTTGCTCATCCTAAGGTAATGAGAGTAGATTACGGGGAGACTTCATTCCTAAATAGTTGCTCTCAGCCCAATTTCATGGAAACTTTAACAACAAAACAAATACAAAGTCTTACAAAAAAAAAAAAATAGCCCTTAAAAATAAAGATGAGGTTAAAAGGAGACCGTGTCTAATTTTGTTAGCGTTGTGGCCCTAATTTGTCGCTTCTGGTGACTTGAATTCCTCACAAATTGCTGGTTTGTCTGCAGATCTGTAATTCCCACATGCTGTAATTTTGCCCTTAGAAACGTTGGCTGCTGGCAGCTCACTCTTTCTGGGCTGGAATTTTGAAGTTTTTTTTTTTTTTGAAACTGCCCAGCGTGGTCTTCTTCTGTTTAATCTAGGTGGGGCCGCTCGCCTCTCGAGGAGGAGGGAGCAGCTCTCTGCCACACTCCAGGAGAAGGCAACGGTGACGAGCGGGATGCTGGGGTGCGCGGGGTGCTTGGGTTATGCTTTGGCTACAGGGAGAAGTTTTTATGTCTTTTTGCAGCAGCATAAGAATCCAGCAGAAGGATGTGCTACAGAGCCAGGCTGTCCTCTTCTAGGACACTTCAGAACACGAGGTCAAGGGCTACTGCTGGAAAAATTCCGTTTGCTATGTAAATCCAAGAATCTCCCAAATCATGTGCTTTGTTCTTTAATTCCCATCAGCTAGCGGAAGGGGCGGGTATTGCTATGAGCCTTTGGCTACTTTGAAATCACTAGCTACATGCTTTGAGTTTCAGCTAGCACCCAGCCTCTTGTTTTAGGCTGTATTTTTAATGGTTGTGTCATAAATTGAAAGAATGTATCATTTATTGTAAAGTCTGAAAATTTCAGTTGCTGACATGAAGGGAGAGATGGATCCGAATAACACTTTCATCTGGTTTTCATCATTTCTGTTGGTTTTCATCTTGGTGGTTTTCTGCTGTTGGTTTGTTTTTGTTTTTTTTTTCTGGGAGGCCAGAGAAATTAAACCTTATTCTTTGTTGTTTGTTTTTTACATCCATTTGATCCTCTGGGCATTCCCTGTTATTATAACCATTACCATACTCATGGCCTTTGTATGGATTTCTCAAGTAAGAGGACATATAACGAGTAAATGCAATTAACTGAACTGTTCACATCTTTAAGGACTTACGATGCAACCTGATGTGAGGACAGAAGTTCGTCTTGAAGCACCAAGATGCATGAAGCTCCAGATATCTTTACTTTTCTGCTCAGCTCTGGAAATTTAGTGGGGGTTTGATGCTTATTAAAGTAGTCGCGGATGCTTCTTTAAACGAATTTGAAATGCCTGGGGAAGGCTTTTTGCTTATACACCAATTATCTGTTATTTCCATTTCCAGCCAGGAGCTGCAGCGGAGGACCCTGTCGAGGCGCGGAGCGATGGTGGCTGTCGTGCTCTGGCTTTTCCTTCCGTGTAACAGGGATTTCTCAGCCGCTGAGGCAGATCGCTGTTCTCTCTGCTTCTGAGCAAACTAATGAGGTTCTGTGTTTAATAAGGAGCAAGAGACTGGGCCTGAGCAGTCTGTGGGGTTCGTACGTGGTGCCACAGTGCGCTTCTGTGCCGCCCCTGGGACGGCGAGAAGGCAAAACCGCGTTCAGTAATTTTATGAAAGGGGAGTGTGTAATTTAAGCGAAATGCTCCACTCGATAGGCTGCAACCGTTTATTTTTCAAGCGCGCTGCGTGAAACGTTAGCAGTGGGTTTGTAGAAAAATGTTTGATTGTGAAGGAGGAATGTTTGTTTTGGGCTGAAAAGTTTCAGGAGGGAAATGACATTCGTATCGTGATCAAAGTGGAGTGATGTGGAGTTTGTAAGGAAATAAGCTGGGCTGAAGTCTCTTTGCGTTAGTGTGAGTAGAGGGCACTTGTACAGCTGAGATCAAGATTATACTAATTCATTTTCCTGTGTTAGAAAGCATAAATGGAAGAAGGAACAGAGAGCTCAAGCTCCATTTTGGCCACTGCCTTGAGGTATTGCTGTTTACGTTTCTGCAGAGCCTTAAGGTCCACAAGAGCAGAACCTACTGCCCAAGTCGCTGTGCTCTTTAACCTCCCTGTAAGTGCTGGAAGCCGGATGGCAGAAAGAAAGAGGATGGGGAGGAGGGTCAGTCGCGTC